>NC_091230.1:8734727-9034727 GCF_040958095.1 Procambarus clarkii | reverse complement strand
TATTCTGTGTGTCTATGGCCGTATTCTGTGTGTGTCTATGGCCGTATTCTGTGTGTGTCTATGGTCGCGTTCTGTGTGTGTCTATAGTCGTGATCTGTGTGTGTCTATGGCCGTATTCTGTGTGTGTGTATGGTCGTGTTCTGTGTGTGTCTATGGTCGTGTTCTGTGTGTGTCTATGGTCGTGTTCTCTGTGTGTCTATGGTCGTGTTCTGTATGTGTCTATGGTCGTGTTCTGTGTGTGTCTATGGTCGTGTTCAGTGTGTGTCTATGGTTGTGTTCAGTGTGTCTATGGTCGTGTTCTGTGTGTGTCTATGGTCATGTTCTGTGTGTCTATAGTCGCGTTCTGTGTGTCTTTGGTCGAGTTCTGTGTGTGTCCATGGCCGTATTATGTGTGTGTATTTGGTCGTGTTCTGTGTGTGTCTATGGTCGTGTTCTGTGTGTGTCTATGGCCGTATTATGTGTGTGTATTTGGTCATGTTCGGTATTTGTGTCTATGGTCGTGTTCTGTGTACTCACCTATTTGTACTCACCTATTTGTGCTTGCAGGATCGAGCATTGACTCTTGGATCCCGCCTTTCCAGCAATCGGTTGTTTACAGCAATGACTCCTGTCCCATTTCCCTATTATACCTAGTTTTAAAAGTATGAATAGTATTTGCTTCCACAACCTGTTCCCCAAGTGCATTCCATTTTTCCACTACTCTCACGCTAAAAGTAAACTTCCTAACATCGCTGTGACTCATCTGAGTTTCCAGTTTCCACCCATGTTCCCTCGTTCTGTTATTATTACGTGTGAACATTTCATCTATTTCCACTTTGTCAATTCCTCTGAGTATTTTATATGTCCCTATCATATCTCCTCTCTCCCTTCTTTTCTCTAGTGTCGTAAGGTTCAGTTCCTGCAGACGCTCTTCATATCCCATCCCTCGTAACTCTGGGACAAGCCTCGTCGCAAACCTCTGGACCTTCTCCAGTTTCTTTATGTGTTTCTTCAGGTGGGGGCTCCATGATGGCGCGGCATACTCTAAGACGGGTCTCACGTAGGCAGTGTAAAGCGCCCTAAAAGCCTCCTCATTTAGGTTTCTGAATGAAGTTCTAATTTTCGCCAGTGTAGAGTACGCTGCTGTCGTTATCCTATTTATATGTGCCTCAGGAGTTAGATTAGGTGTCACATCCACACCCAGGTCTCTTTCTCGAATCGTTGCAGGTAGCTGTTCCCCTTCATTGTGTACTGTCTCTTTGGTCTCCTATCAACTGATCCCATTTCCATAACTTTACATTTACTGGTGTTAAACTCCAGTAGCCATTTCCATGACCATCTCTGCAACCTGTTTAAGTCCTCTTGGAGGATCCTACAATCCTCGTCAGTCACAACTCTTCTCATTAATTTTGCGTTATCCGCAAACATTGACATGTATGATTCCACTCCTGTAAACATATCATTTACGTAAATTAGAAAGAGGATTGGTCCCAGCACCGATCCTTGAGGTACTCCACTTGTTACTGTTCGCCAGTCCGACTTCTCGCCCTTACCATTACCCTCTGGCTCCTTCCTGTTAGGTAGTTCTTCACTCATACTAGGGCCTTTCCGCTTACTCCTGCCTGCCTCTCATGTTTGTATAGCAGTCTCATGTGCAGTACTGTATCAAAGGCTTTTTGGCAGTCAAGAAATATGCAATCTGCCCGGCCTTCTCTGTCCGGCCTTATCCTTGTTACTTTATCATAGAATTCTAAAAGGTTTGTTAGGCATGATTTCCCTGTCCAGAACCCATGTTGGTGCTTGTTTACAAACCCAATGCTCTCCAGGTGCTCAACAAGTCTTAGCCTAATTATTCTTTCAAGTATTTTGCAGGGGATGCTTGTCAGTGATACGGGTCTGTAGTTAAGTGCCTCCTCCCTATCACCTTTCTTGAAAATCGGTACGACATTTGCCTCCTTCCAGCAACTGGGCAATTCTCCTGACATAAGTTACTCATTAAAGATCATTGCCAGAGGCACGCTGAGAGCCTGCGCTGCCTCTTTAAGTATCCACGGTGATACTTTGTCTGTTCCAACAGCTTTATTTGCATCCAGTGTTGTCAACTGTTTCATTACCTCCTCTGCTGTCACCTCTATATCTGATAGTCTTACATCTAGGGTAATCGCTTCTAACACTGGGAGCTGCTCAGGCTCGGTTGTGAACACTCCATGGAATTTTGCATTCAGTACCTCGCAGATTTCCTTGTCGCTTTCTGTATATGCCCCTTCTGTTTTCCTCAGTCTTGTCACTTGGTCATTTACCGACATCTTCCTTCTTATATGGCTATGTAGTAGTTTAGGTTGCTTTTTCGCTTTGACTGCAATATCATTCTCATAATTTCTTTCCGACACTCGTCTTATGTTAATGTAATCATTCCTAGCTCTGTTACATCTAATCCTGTTGTCCTCTGTCCTTTGTCTTCTGTACTTCCTCCACTCCCTCCTGCTTCTCGCCTTTGCTTCCTGACACTGTCTATTAAACCATGGGTTATTATATTCCCTCCTGCTTTTTTCCTTTATTATTAGAATAAATCTCTCTTCAGCCTCCTTTCATTTCAATATGACCTGGTTCATCATACCTTGCACTGTTTTTCCTCTAAGTTCTTCCTCCCACTGCACTTCTCCCAGGTAGTCCCTTATCCTTCTGTAGTCCCCTTTTCTGTAATCAAATCTCCTTTCCCGGACCTCTTGTCCTTTGGTCACAATTTTAAGCTCCATCATGTAGTCAAAGACTAGGACACAATGGTCACTGGCTCCTAGTGGTATTTCATGTTCCAACTGCTCGATATCTTCTACATTCTGGGTGAAAATGAGATCTAATAGGCTGGGCGTATCCCCTCCTCTTTCCCTAGTATCTTCCTTCACATGCTGTGTTAGGAAATTCCTGTCAATAACGTCTACCAGCTTCGCTCCCCAGGTCTCCTCCCCGCCATGGGGGTTCCTCGTTTCCCAATCTATCTCTCCCGTGATTTAGGTCCCCCATGACCAGCAGCTTCGCTCTCATTCTATGTGCTATAGTTGCTGCCCTCTGCAGTTCATCTATACATGTCTTGTTGCTGTCCTCGTACTCCTGCCTGGGCCTTCTACTGTTTGGTGAGGGATTGTAGAGTATCAAGATTACAATCTTCTTCGCATCCACTGTCAGAGTTCCATGTATGAAGCTCGTGCTTTCATTGGTACCCGGATTTTCCAGCTCATCAAACTTCCATTTCTGCTTTATTAGGAGTGCCACTCCTCCTCCCTGTCTCTGTGTCCTTTCTTTTCTTATCACCTGGTACCCCTCTGGAAAGATTGCATCCGAGATCATGCCATTTATTTTAGTTTCCACTATTGCCACTATGTCTGGGTCTGCCTCACTAACTTTCTTTTATCTCTTCTGCTTTATTGGCTACCCCATCAGCATTGGTGTACCAAACCTTGAGACTCTTCTTGGAAACTCGGGTGTCAGAGTTCCCCCTTTCACCGGGGTCTGGGGGAACTGGGGGGTGTCTGGGGGGCGAGTGGGGGCTGTGGGGGTGAATGGGGGGGTGCTAGGGGGGTGCCTGGGAGTGCCTGTATGTGGGGTCTGGGCATCTAGGGGGGTAGGAAGGGCATAATGGGTCTGAAAGTTAGGGGTCTGAAAAGCATAGGGGGGTTGAGAACTAGAGTGAGACTGAGAGTCAGATAGAGGTTGAGAGGTTGGGGGGTGAGAGGGATATTGGGGGCAGAGGGCTGAGAGGAGAATGGAGCATGGGTGCTGGGAGTGGAAGAGAGGGTGTATTAGTTAGGGGGGAATTGGGGGTAGGTGGGGGTTTTGGGGTAGAAGAGGGGAAGAGGGAGATGGGGGAAGGTGTTAGGTGGTCACAAGGTGCAGGAGTTAAATGTGGGCTGGAGGTGCATAAAAGAGGTGAGGGTTGGGTGGGGTTTGGGGGTGAGTGTAAGAGGGGTGCAGTGGAAGCTGGGATGGAGTAGATGGAATTGAAGGCAATGAGGTAGTGTGTGTGTGTCTATGGTCGTGTTCAGCTTGTGTGTATGGTCGTGTTCTGTGTGTGTCTATGGTCGTGTTCTGTGTGTGTCTATGGTCGTGTTCTCTGTGTGTCTATGGTCGTGTTCTGTATGTGTCTATGGTCGTGTTCTGTGTGTGTCTATGGTCGTGTTCTCTGTGTGTCTATGGTCATGTTCTGTATGTGTCTATGGTCGTGTTCTGTGTGTGTCTATGGTCGTGTTCTGTGTGTGTCTATGGTTGTGTTCAGTGTGTGTCTATGGTCGTGTTCTGCGTGTCTATGGTCATTTTCTGTATGTGTCTATGGTCGTGTTCTGCGTGTCTATGGTCATGTTCTGTGAGTGTCTATGATCATGTTCTGTGTCTATGGTCATGTTCAGTGTGTCTATGGTCATGTTCAGTGTGTCTATGGTCATGTTCAGTGTGTCTATGGTCATATTCTGTGTGTCTATGGTTGTGTTCTGTGTGTCTATGGTCATGTTCTGTATGACCGTGTTCTATGTTCATGTTCTATGGTCGTGTTCTGTGAGTGTCTATGGTCATGTTCTGTGTGTCTAAGGTCGTGTTCTGTGTACTTACCTAGTTTTACTTAACTAGTTGTGCTTCCTGGGGTTGAGCTCTGGCTCTTTGGTCCCACCTCTCAACTGCCAATCAACTGGTTTACAGGTCCCTGATTCTCTTGGGCTCTATCCTATCTATATTTGAAGCTGTGTATGGAGTCAGCCTCCACCACATCACTTCTTAATGCATTCCATTTGTCTGCAACGCTGACACTGAAAAAAATTCTTTCTAACGTCTCTATGGCTCATTTGGGCACTGAATTTTCACAGGTGTCCCCTAGTGCGTCTACCTCTGGTGTTAAATAATCTGCCTTTATCTACCCTATTAATTACTCTGAGAATCTTGTATGTGGTGATCATGTCCCCCCCTAACTCTTCTATCTCTCAGTGACGTGAGGTTTAATTCCCGTAGTCGCTCCTCGTAGTTCATACCCCTCAGTTCGGGTACTAGTCTGGTGGCAAATATTTGAACCTTTTCGAGTTTAGTCTTATGCTAGACTAGATATGGATTCCATGCTGGACCCGCATCCTCCAGGATTGGTCTGACATATGTGGTATACAAAGTTCTGAGTGATTCCTTACACAAGTCTCTAAAGACCGTTCTTATGTTCCGATGTTATCCTCTTGATATGGGATTCAGGGGACAGGTCTGGCATGATATCAATCCCCAGATCGTACTCTCATTGACTCTTGAAGTATTTCATCACCCAAATGATACTTTGCATCTGGTCTCCTGCTCCCTACACCTATCTTCATTACATTACAATTGCTTGGGTAAAACTCTAACAACCACTTGTTCGATCATTCCTGCAGCTTGTCTACATCTTCTTGAAGCCTCAAGCTGTCCTCCTATGTCTTAATCCTTCTCATAATTTTGGTCTCGTCAGCAAACATTCATAGGAATGATTATTTACCCTATTAATTACTCTGAGAATCTTGTATGTGGTGATCATGTCCTCCCCTAACTCTTCTATCTCTCAGTGACGTGAGGTTTAATTCCCGTAGTCGCTCCTCGTAGTTCATACCCCTCAGTTCGGGTACTAGTCTGGTGGCAAATATTTGAACCTTTTCGAGTTTAGTCTTATGCTAGACTAGATATGGATTCCATGCTGGACCCGCATCCTCCAGGATTGGTCTGACATATAAGCCTAAGTTCATAGGATTGCGGGAGCAAACCGCCTGGTGAAACCACACGGGTAACACCTGTCACTTAGGTCGCTGGCTCCTCCTAGTTGACAACTAATAAAGGGTAGCCGACGGATTCTCACTTCTTATTTATAGAAGCGTGGTGCTGTGCAATGGACTCGAGCTTTAGATACAGACTTCATATGAACATAAGCAGGCAAAGCGTTGCAGAACATGAAATGTGGGGCAGTAATATTGGAAGGTTTGACGTAAACGACCGTTTTCTTTAACAAACAATTTATTCACAAAAATAAACAAAAACTACTACACAATGAATTTACGTTACTTTACTGTCACTCCAGTGGCACATTCAAGAACAGCTAATCAACAGCCTGATGGACCCACGGTATCCTTATCCCGTCGTCGCTGACTGAACAATGACACTAACTGAACAGAGTGGTGCCCACTGGTGACGCACGCTTGCAATCAATATTGTCACGGCTTCACGGTGAACAAATACTCTAATCACAAAACTTGACTGGCGCTCGCTGCTATCAACGAGGTACCAAGTAACAAGGCGGTTAATCCAAGAATGATAACCCCTTATAAAATCTTACGTTAACACTTGTCTCTTGGAGTGCACCTGGAGCTGCCGTGAGGTACAGACGTGTCGTCCGGCCTCTGGTAGTTTGGGGTGTTTGCCGTTTTTCGTCGCCAGGGGGTGTGGGTGTCCCCACCCTCCCTGCAGTTGCTGCTTGGCTGGTGGTGACGTCGCACACTTGCGATGGGGGTCCCTCTCCCTCCTGTGTTGAGAGTAAACTCCGTGGGACTGGAGTTTACGGGCCGTGTTGGCTATCCTTTAGTTGAGCTTGTCATGCGTGACATGCTCCGTGTCCCGGTCGACGACGTCTACGGAATTGAGCTGGTAACTGCTCACCGGGTTATTATCAAGTTGGCGGGGGAGGAGGTGTATCGTGCTTTCCTCCGCCGTTACGAGGGGCGTTCCTTGTCGCTGCCGGATGGGGCTGGCTCTGTGACCATTACAGACCGTAGTGGTGCCTTGACCTACGTGAGTATGCACGGGGCGCCCTTGGAGTTTCCCGAAGATCTACTCCGGCGTTATTTCCAGCAGTTTGGCGTGGTCGTAAGTGTGCGGGTGCACACGCTGTCCTCAGGGAGGTATATGGGTATGCGGACGAACATTCGTACCCTTGGGATGCGCCTGAGGTCTGACATCCCTTTTTGGTCCGGCTTCTGGGGTACTACGTCCGGGTTTACTATGCCCGGCAACCCCGTACCTGCTTTCGGTGTGGCCTGTTGGGGCATCAGGCTGCCGGGTGCTCGGAGGCTGCTGTCGCTCCTGTGAACCTGTTCCAGGAGGATGATTTCCCGCCGCTCCCTGTTGGGGTGGATTCCATGGGCGAGGAAGTTGACGTCCCGTTGGCTGCTGCGGCTCCCCCTGCGTCGCCCAGCAGTGTTCCTGATGGTGCGGCTGCGGCTCCCCCTGCGTCGCCCAGCAGTGTTCCTGATGGTGCGGCTCCTCCTCCAGCTGTTTCGGTGCCGTCGGCTGATCTTCCTGCCCCTGTCGCTGTCACAGCTGCTCCCGGGGGTCTTCCAGATGGTTTCTGCGTGTCGTCGACGTCTTCGTCTTCCTCGTCTCCTTCTGCTGCATTTGGCCCTGCGCCTTCGCTGGGTGTTTCGGCTCAGCTGGGTGCTGGGGGGGCTGTGGAGCATCCTGTTGTGTGCGGCCCGGTTCCCCCTGCGGTTGACTCTGCTGCTGCCATCATGCGACGGGCATCGGTTCGCACGGCTTGTGAAGCCCGTGGTTCTGGGTCAGCCTCTGGCTCTGAGGATGTGCGGCCGGAGCCCAAACGGTCCCGGCGTTCTTCTACTGCTTGGGCTGATGTGAAGGATTTCGACGCTGGTGGGTCTTCAGGCGATGATGTGGAGGATCCGGGTGCTTCGCGATTTATGTCGATGGTGGTTGCTGACGTTCATGTGCCTGCTGATGACGACGATTGTGCATATGATTCACCTCCTGTTCTTTCTTCTACAGAAGGTTCTCCGCAGTGGGGGGTGGTCGCTCCTACGGATGTAGGTGGTGTGGGTGCTGGTGCGGGCCGCGACCTTGTGTTGTTGCTGAAGAAGGATGTTCGGCGTGGGGGGCCCCTGCAGGTGACATGTCCGGTGGTTGCCGCGGAGCCCTGTGGAACTGCCAAGGAGGCTGCAAGTGCACTGCCCGTTGCCCGGCCCCGTGGGGGGAAGCCCCTACTAATCGTCTTGGCCTCCTGCGTAGCGTATTAGAGGAAGAAAAACCCTTTGTCGTTTTACTTTGTTGACCGCGTGCAGCCTGTTCCGTGGTGCCCCTCGACCGTCTAGGTTCCGCAGGCTCGGTGTTTTGTTGAGGGTGTGCCAGACTTGATGCCTGATCCTCTTACGGCCCATGCTCACCCTGTTCCGGACATCATGTTGCTTTGGGAGGCGTATTGTATTGGTTTCCCAGCGGCGGAGTGGCCGGAAAAGTATGAGCAATCTGAGTAGTTTGTGTGATTGCTGTGTGTCTAGTGTATGCATGGGACCTGTGGTATGTTCTGCTATGCGTTGTATTTCTTGTGAGCCCTTCAGGCCGGTGTTATTTTTAGTTTTCTCAATGTTCCTGTTTATTATGTTCCTTACATGTTTTAACAAAACTTTGCGTGTAGCTATATCATCTCCTTCTTCTCTGTTCATTTGCTTCTGTTGTAATATGTGCCGCTCTGGCTATGATGTTTGCCCTAGTGTGTTCTGTGCTTGTGCCTCTCCTTTTATTTCTTGCACTGCAAGTGGTTAGTTGTGCGTGTTCTTGTTTATTGTTTGTGTTGTTATTGTGCCATGTATGGCTAATGTTTCTGTTTCTTGGCTTGTATATTTTATGATTTTATAATTTTGTATTTTTATGTTTGTCTTTTTTATTTGTTCTCCTTATGCTTTCCTGTGTGTTATGATGTTTGTTTTGTTTTATGTGTTATTGTATTTTGTGTATTGCTAGCCTGTTTACACTATTTTCTCTTGTGTTCTGTGGATGTTTGTTTTTGTACTGTGCTGTCGGTCCTTCTGGCCGGTGTTTTTTTGTTTTGCTTATTCTGTTTCTTCTGTTATTTTTATTGTATTTATTGCCTTATACTTGCATGCTTGCATGTAAAAAAAAAAAAAAAAAAAGTAACAAGGCGGTTAATCCAAGAATGATAACCCCTTATAAAAATCTTACGTTAACACTTGTCTCCCAGGACAATCAACAACAAAAGTTACTCTAATTGAATTTAAAAAATTACGTTAATACACACGTGTCTCAACGACACTTAAATGGCAGCAATAACTCGTACATCAATTAATTACATCAACTTGAAAGTCAAGCATTCGGTGAGTAATTCCCAATTAATTACTGAATACAACAGCCTATTAATTCAGACGAGTATTGATAAAGCCTACTGTCTCTCAACTGACAGTTCATTTCCGGTCTTACGACAAGATTACCTTAACGAGGGTAGACTACTGTACCACACAAGGTTACAACACACTCCGTGTAAACAACAACATCAACACCTGGTGAATTCACTAAGTGGCGGTTACTAATTCTCTCTAATTAGCTACGAGTGCTTAATTACTCTGTCCACAGACAGATCTGATCAGTCCAACGAATTACAGCAGCTTAATTACAGCGCAATTGACTCCGATCATAACAGACCGGTCAACCCCTTACGTTAATCAATCAATTAACGACAGCTCGTTAAATCGTTAACACTACGTTAGTCTTCACTTGACGATTCCTCCACTGCGTAAACTTCACTGTGACTGTTGCCTTTACACGTCTCTATGTTAATCACAACAATGTTCAACGAAACAAGTGACCTCGTTAAGTAAATCGTGACCCCCGGTGACGTTAATTGACTTTAATTCTCACGGAATCCTTCACAGTACACAACGCCTTCCACCAAGGACAAACTTGTCTACGGTTTACACACGGTACAACACAGTACATCACAGTACATCCTTGCCACTCACGGCAAAACTTGTAAATGACTTCCCCCAGTAAATTATCTACCAATAATTCACACTTTGCCACAACACAACAGTAAAATAAGCGCTGGCCAATATAATAATGGGAATTATTTATAACCAAGGGAAACCTCCCTGTTACCACTTTCACTGCTGAAACGGGAATCAAATTACAGCGAATTACATACACGGCACATTGAGAAAATAGAAGCAAATAACTCACTTTACTCCACCTCTGAATGTGTCTCTAGGTGTCCTCACACACGTCAAAAATCACAGTTGGGCCCAACCTGAACTTGGTGACGGCAACAGGGTAGACTCACACGTCTCCAATTCCCATTCACCTCACCAGGTGGTCACAGGGACAGAAGACAGACGGAACACTGGTGGCGAACCCTGCTTCAGAGTTTTATTACCCAAAACGGAAACAGTGTATTTACGTCAATCTCGCGGGCCCGCCACACACACTCACTCACATGCACGTCACCCACACTCCCACTGCTGCTGCTGGATGATGACGTAGGCGTCCTCACTTCCTACACGTGGTCAGGTGGAGCACAGGGTCCTAGACCACGGGGTTAGCTCCACACACAGAAACCAGGTGGCGCGAACACGCTGGCTTAGGCAGACCAGGGTGTGCGCACAACAGGTGGAATGCGGTACCACGCCCTTCCACTTGACACAGTACCCCAGGATACGACAGTACACGGTGTTACACGGTACACGAGACCCGAGACGGAGTCCTTCACTGTTCCTTTCTAATTCCTCCGAATTAGAACTTTTAAGGTTTCTCTCATAACACTGAAACCTTCTCTAGCACGTCTGACTGCAGTACCTTCAAGCACAGATACGATAGACGATAGACGGCGGATGTCACTAACCTAGCCCGATAATTAACAGCCTCACTCAGTCCAGTTGCTCTGAGATGACGTCTCACAATCACGCGGCTAGATGACACAAGTTGACACTGTTCGGTACATGCACCTTTCCGAACTACCGGATTCTTACGGACGGCACACGGAAAAATAGCAAGATGATAGGCGTGACTTTAGTAACGTTGCAGGCGGTATTTCCCAATGCTTGGCCTAGCACGGAAAAGTACGTCCTCTCATAGCAACGTTCTAGGTAAGAATATTTTTTCCTGCCAAAACTGCCCCTGGGGTACCATGTGGCACCCCTCAGCGTCTTGACCAATCACGGTTCAGCATTCCTGAGGCCCTGGCCAATGGCGCACCTTCCTCATGATGCCAACCCCTCTCTCACGAGGTGGACTCGTGATAGGGGGGGGGGGCAGTCTACAGCTGTTAACCCCCCAAACCACTCTCTCTACACTTGACTTGTACAAAAATTTCCCTGAAATCAACTCCATCCTGTAATTTCCTTCACAGACCTGATACAGTGATCAGAATGACATCAATAGCTAGCAAATGTCACGGGCTGTCGAACGACTCCCAACACGACTGTGGAAAAGTTATATTCAGAAAGTTGAATCACGGTGCACATCACTGGTGCACTATGCAATTTCGTACTTCATTCAGTGCACGAGAGAGCAGGAAAAATATGTCTCCTGATACTCGTGATATCTTAAATTTTCGATGGAGGAGGCAATTGTTTCGTGTGTAACAGCTTTGAGAAGAGCAAGATTCTCATTACCTTTCTTGGTGACGCGTGTGTATGATACTTGAATAGTGGGGTACAGATAAAGATGAATTTCAGAGACAGGTAGATTGCACTTAAAAGGAATATTGAGTTTGATGAGGTTGTAGGCATTTTTGCTCAGCCATGTATCATAAAAGGAGTGAGTCGTATGTCGGCACCAGTCAATAGTGTGTTAACAGCACTGAATAATTCGTCTCTGAGCAATGCAGGAGATGTAGGGTCTCTCATGACTTTAAGGCAAAAGGTCGTGTTGACTTGCATGATTCTCTCTAATATGGTTAGAAGCTTCAATTCTTCCCTCAAATTGATGATTCTTGTGCAACTCGGGGCACCAAGAATTAACATCATGGCTACATTCTGTACTACTTCAAGTTTTCCAACACACAGGCGAGGGAAGTTAATTAGGTGCAAAGCTTGATAATCAACTAGAGATCTAACAAACAGCATATAGAATTATCTTGCATATTTAATTAATATTGTACCAATATTCTTACCAGTAAGTTTTTTTCAGTGGTTTGAGTCTTTCTTTTAACTTAACATGTAGGTCGTTTACAATGTCACTGTTGATACCAATTCCAAGGTATTTGTGCTGCCCACACGTTTCAATGTTCTGGTTGTTGACCTAGAAAGTTAGGGGGACATGAATTTTCTCTTGGGAATAGAGACCTCTGGATTTAGTTATAGAGATAACAAGACCACATTAAATGCTTATAGCTGTGAGTGAATCAATAGAGCTTGCAGTCTGATTGGGTATTTGCAACAATGCATATGTCATCGGCATAACAGATGACCGGCTCGTCAGGTAGTGTGGGAATATCAATTGATAATTTGTGCATCAGAACATTGAGCAGTGTAGGGCTTAGCACATCATCCTGGGGTGTACCCAACTCAAAGGGTGCACAATGTTTACTTTTGACCCCCTTGAAAAGGACTCGGGCAGTGCTGTTACTCAGGTAACCCCTGAGCCATGGCAACAATCTTCCCATAACTCCAAAAGAGGCTAGTTGCTCTAAGATTATTTCTCTGTTTGCTGTATCAAAAGCAATTTGGAGGTCAATAAATGCCACCTGAGAGCTTGGTCCCTTTCTGATAAAATATTCAGCGAAGCCAGTTTGTGTGCTTCTTCCAGGAAGGAAATCACTCAGGTTAGGAGCAAGGTGGGCCTTAATTTGAAGCATTAGTCTGCCGAGCATAACCCTGTCAAGAACCCTACATATATACGACGTCAGAGAGAGGGGCCTGGATTTTTTAAAATTAGTGCTTGGGTATTATAAGTCCAAGGGTCAGGTAAGACACCCTGCCTTAGACTCTGATTAAACAATTCTAGCAAAGGGCTATTTTGGCAGCTCAGCAAGTACTCTCATGGTATTGTATGTGATGCCATCCTCTCCAGGAGAGGCAGCCTTACCTTTCTGGAGTGCTTTTTTGATTTCAAAGCGGGTTATGCCATAGTTATAATCAGGCCCTATTTCACTACAGGCAATTTCAATACTGAAGTTACGATTTATTTTGGTACTAGCCAGATGGTGTTGTACATCTAGGGGCAGGCTGCTTATACTGGCAGTGCTTTCATATTGTTGAAGCAGCATGTCAGCATAGTCTGCCAGTGAATGGTGATCATGTTGACGACTGCTAGGATGAGAAATCTCTTTAATTTTATTCCAAATTTGGGGTAAGGATGTTGCATGATTGATGTCTCGCAAAAACTGTTCCCAGTGCTGGTTATACATCTGTTCGTTTAGCTCTCTTAACTCTCGGCTGAACTTAAGAAATGTGTTGAGGGTGTCAGCTGTTTCATGTGTTTTAAACTGCTCAGCTAACATGAGAACTCTGTCATGCAGGGGCTTAAGGCGTGAGTCAGTGAACCACCTCTGTCCCTTCCTCACTATTTTAGGTCTTGTGGATTTTACAATATTGTCATAAAAAGCAGTTACTTCAGTGACCAGGTCCTCATATAATACATTTTAGGTCTTGTGGATTTTACAATATTGTCATAAAAAGCAGTTACTTCAGTGACCAGGTCCTCATATAATACATTTTAGGTCTTGTGGATTTTACAATATTGTCATAAAAAGCAGTTACTTCAGTGATCAGGTCCTCATATAATACATTGACAGTAGTAAAACAGTAAGAGTTTTATCATTCAGAAATGCGGCATTTGAAGTGCGTGCATAAATTTTCAGGGATATTGATTATTTGTTTGGTCAAAACTTTAGGGTTTGACATTATTTATGTTATATGAACTGAGGATGGCAGAATGATCACTAATTCGTCAACAGTTAAGATTTTGACATCATTATCGATAAGTCCGTGACCAATGACATAATCAAGTCTGCCACACCTGAGGTGTGTGACGTTAGTTAAGTTAAAGTTGTATACGGACATGTTATTGTTTCTTAGATATTTAACAAAAACCTTACCATTTGTATTTTTTTTTTGGTGTCACCCAAGTTAGTGGGTCTAGCATTAAAATCACCCCATGACAATGGATTGAGAGCTGCTGGTGATTTTTGGAAGTGAAGCTACCATCATTTGCTCGCATCTTACATATACATTAACTTAGTTAAGAAGAACATAAGAATGAAGGCAACTGCAGAAGGTCTATTGACCCATATGAGGCAGCTCCTATTTATAACCACCCAATTCCACTCATACATGTCCATCCTACGCTTCAAACAGTCATGGGACCTCACCTCCGCTACGGTATGCGGTAACTGGTTCCACAAATCAACACAGCCTAATAATGCCAGTCGCTGTATTAATCTGAAAATGCTGATAATATGAGCCGACACGATTGTGGTTTTTAACATGTTTACATATTAGGTTACTTTTAACAACCGTCAAGATACCGACCTCATGTGACCCAACGTTTGAGAATGATACATAACATGAGGGTTTGGGTGGCATTTTATTTTTTGTGCTTGCATTGTCTGGTTCCTGCAGGCAGAGTACATCATTGTTGTTGGCATCAGCGTACATTATTAGATCAAACAGCCTCCTACGCACGCTTCTCACAATCCACATGAGAAATTTAAGTGATTTTGTTGTGGATAATATTGTTTATGAACTTTACGAAGAGAAGTGTTAGGTAGGTTCACATGTTACAAACCATTGATTACAAGTGACAATTGTTTAGGGTCAGTAATGCTGAAGAGTTCACTCATCTGTGCCAAGGTCAATTGGTTACCTCCCCCTCTCCTCGCTTGTATAAGTATGTCACATTCATCATGATTCATGGAAGTACAAGAGGTATTGTTTGAAATGAATTATTGAGTGTATTTGCTAATTACAGTTAAGACTCATGGGTTTTCATTTGTTACAATCGCCACAGCGATACTTTCAGCACTAGATGAGAGGTCAATATTTGCTATGGTCAATATAGACATGTCAACACTAACATCACTGGAAGGCATTTCACTAGACACTTGGACGTTCACCTCACACCTCGAGCTGGCGAGAGGATCATTTGAATACTGTCTCAGGTTGTCCGTTTTAAACCTATCAACAATGAAGTTGAGACCATTCTGAATTCCCATGAGTGTTTCTTGGATCTTGTCGATGCTAATTTCCATTTTATTCGTGCAAGCTGGAAGTTCCAACATCTCACTCTGAAGGCTGGCGTCAGGCTTCACATGCAGGCCCAAGAAGGACGCCCAGCTGTTAGCGTCAGGAATGGTGGTGGGGGTCATCTCGGGTGGCCGGACGACCTGGTGTGGTGGTGGGTTGCCCCACTGTGCTGTACGGGGAAGGACGCTTGTCCCAGGCCTTATGCCAAGCATTCACACCTTCCCGTCAGCACCTGGAACACTTGTGCTTGGCAGTTGTGGATGTGGTTCCAGCTGTCTCAAGATCGTGGTCTTTATTTGGGCATTCTTTAGTTAGATGAGTGTCTGTACAGAAAGCACAGGTGACTGGAGATCTACAAAGCTTGGCTGTGTGACCAAAGTGTTGGCATCGAAAACACATAAGAGCTTAGGACACCCAAGGTGTTATGGGACTGACTGAAAAGTAGGGGCCTAGGAAGTTGTGGTGCCAAGGGGGTGGCACCTCATTTTTCCAGACGATGACAATCTTGTTTAGTGGCTTTCCCCTAGACTTGATGCATCTTGCACTGTACACACCTGGTAATTCTTTCGCATAGGAGATGTCAAGGTCATGGGGGTAGGATGTGACAAGGTTATCTTTGTGTCTCCTGGAGCCAGCTGGAGAGTCGGCGTTACTGAATGAGATGCCATCTACTTTACCTTGGATTAGGACAGAGATGGCATCTTCATGGGTCGTGGCTATATAGATGTAGGGTGAGGCGTGTCTAGGACGTATAAGGCCTATGGGTCAACAAAAGCACGAGGGAGATCACGTTTCATCCAGGAGTACCTGCTATCACTGTTAACTTTCAGATTGAAATGCCAGCCTGGCATATTTATTCAGGAGTGCTAGAGAAATGGTTGTGCTCCACCCTGTGTCGTGGTGGCATTGGTCACCTTGACAGCATTGTTGGCTTTAGTGGCCTTTTTCTCTTTGCGTAGGGTGTTATGACCCCACATACACCAGTATGATCATACTGTAGCTGGTGTATGATGTGTTCAAACTGTATAGTAATATCTTGGCTGTAGTATCACAAATATTATTATATTTACCTAAACTTTTTTCGACAATATACTAGTATAAATTGTGTATTGCCAATGTATGTCTAATATACCTATGGATATTATATTTCAATACCAAAGCTATATGCCATGTATAATGTGGATATATTGGAAGTGTAGTGAATAGCAGAAGGCCAATGGCATTTAGCTTGGAAAACACCATTATGTGCTTATAGTATGGAATGCTACGTATTGCTGTTTAGGACATGATATGGGTATTATGATGTAAAATGTATACATTTAGGTCTCTGATGCATTTCTAGCATGTATTCTGTGTAAAATCCTTTTCATTATTGTTCATTGCATTGTCCTCTTGTCATATTAGTAATTTATATTATGGTACTGTGAGATGCATAAAACAGAGACAAGGTTTTGTTATTTATTTTGGTATATGATGCTTTACATTGTATCAATGTATACTTATGTATAACGATTGACCTGTAATGTCTTGAAATCCTCCCTTAACCCTCCCTCCCCTCTCCCCCCTTTGCGTACCATCCTCAGCCAGTGTTACCATGCCTTGCTAATATGAATTCCCTGTTGACTTATTTGTTTATCATGATATATTCTATTATGTATTGATATGTATTATTATGTAAGGATGTGTATTGTAACCTTGGTTTAGTTATTGTATGAATTAGAGGTTAATTACTGAGAAATGTCTGTATATGAGCTTGTGATATATAAAGGAGAGACACCTGACTTGTGGAAATTCTCATAAAGTTTCAAAACGTTATGAAAAACGTTAATTGAAGGTCATCTATTCTAACTTTACAGAGTCGGCCGGATGACTCAAACAGAAAACGGAATAGTACGTCACTTTGGTAAGTCGATTTCATTTCAAATTACGTCCAAATTTGGCCATAGTGCGCATACGAGCGAAAAGTAACGTTATTTTTAAGAGGACGGGTTGGTTATGGTGACTTATGTTACATGCCCCAGTAAACTAGAATATTTTTTGCTAGCCTTTGAATCTTTCTAACACCTATTGATATTTGTCCAGGCTACGTTTTCTAGCGATGCTGTGGAGCTGGCCCATAATAATTTATGGGAACCCATAACATAGGATATTCTGGCATTTGTATATAGTGAAACCACTGTTCAAGGCTGCTTCATCACCTGAGATGGCGTCCTCGTCATACTGGGATATAATGAGATGGGGTGCTTGTTCATACTGTATGTCATGCGGGGTGGTGGCTAAAGTGGATGCATATTCGTCTGAAGCATTTTGGAAAGGGTCAACCGGGTCACTGTGGATGTCCCCAGCAGGCAGAAGGGGTGTAGCTATAGTCTTAAGAATCACAACATGAAGTGACAAGACATGTTAGCTTTTACCACAGAGTAGCACTTATATATTTTCAAAAATACAATAAAGCCTATGGGATTTCCACATATTTTCTCATTTAAATTTTCCCAAGAAAAGCTTATAAGATTTGAACACCCAATTTTAAATCTCAATAAAGTCTACTGGAATTGCATCCCATCCGCAAATACCGTGCATGATCATAGTCGTCATTTATCCTACTGTGGTGCCCAGGGCACGTGACATATGCTAGATACACAGCTTGTAGCGCCCAGGGCATGTGTCATATTTACTAAACCCTAAATACACCACAGGTGGCGACAGATCATGTGTCATATCCTAGATACGCCACTCGGGACGGCCAGGGCATAAGCAATATTCTAGATGCGCAACTGGTTGCACCCAGGGCACGTGCAATATCCTAGATATGCAACTGGTGGCACCCTGTGTACATGCCATACTTTCCATACCCTAGATATGCTACTGGAGGCACAAGGGTATGTGCGATACTTGCCACACCTTAGAGACACCACTGGTTGCGTTCAGGGCACGTACAATACCTTATATATATACCCCTGGTAGTGCCCAAAGCACGTGCTATACCCTAGATACACCACTGGTGTCGTCCAGGGCACGTGTCATACCCTAGATACACAACTGATGGTGCCCATGACGCGTGCAATACAAGCCATATTCAACAAGCTTGATACCTGCTTGATGGGGTTCTGGGAATTCTTCTACTCCCCCAAGCCCGGACCGAGGCCAGACCTGACTTGTGAAGAATTGGTTCAACAGGCTGCTGCTTGTAGCGGCCTGCAGAGATTATCTTGAGATAATTTCGGGGCTTTTTTTTAGTGTCCCCGCGGTCCGGTCCTCGACCAGGCCTCCACCCCCAAGAAGCAGCCCGTGACAGCTGACTAACACCCAGGTACCTATTTTACTGCTAGGTAACAGGGGCATAGGGTGAAAGAAACTCTGCATTTTGTTTCTCGCCAGGGCCTGGGGTCGAACCCAGGACCACAGGATTACAAGTCCAGTGTGCTGTCCGCTCGGCCGACCGGCTCCCTTCGCAGGGAGCCGGTCTGCTTCGCCCGACCGGATCGCAGGCCCACATATCCACGACAGCCCGGTTGGTCTGACACTTCTTAAATTCTATCTAGTACCTCTTAAAACTATTTAGTTTTCTCTTGAAGATGTTCACGTTTTTTTCGGCAATATTTCTTATGCTCGCTGGGAGGATGTTGAACAATCGTGGACCTCTGATGTTTATACAGTGTTCTCTGATTGTGCCTATGTCACCCCTGCTCTTCACTGGTTCTATTCTGCATTTTCTTTCCTATTGTTCACTCCAGTATGTTGTTATTTTACCGTGAACATTTGGTACTTGGCCCCCAGTATTTTACACTTGTATATTATTTGGTATTTCTCGTCTCTTTTTCTAGTGAGTACATTTTGAGAGTTTTGAGACGATCTCAATAATTTAGGTGCTTTATCGAGTCTATGTATGCCGTATATGTTCTTTGTATGCCCTCTATCTTAGCAATCCTCCTGCTATGAAGAGGGAAGTGAGTACTAAACAGTTCTCAAAACGGGATAGCACAAGTTAATTGAATAGCACAACCATTGTGATGGAATCCTTTGATTTTAAAGTTTTCGTAATCTATCCTATCATTTTTCAGTCTGGCCCAATATTTGCTTGGTTATGCTCCCAATACGTTAGGTCGTCAGACATCGTTATTCCCAAATACTTTACATACTGCTTTCCTACCATGGGCAGATTTGATTGTGTTGTACCCTGTAATATGTTTAAGGTTCTTATTTTTACCGTACCTGAGTACCTGGAATTTATCACTGTTAAACATCATGTTATTTTCTGCTGCCCAGTCAAAACTTTATTAATATCTGCTTGAAGTTTTTCAATGTCTTCCCTATATATACACTGGTGGTGCCCAGGGCAAGTGCCATACTTGTCATGCCCTAGATACATTACTTGTGTTGCTCAGGGTACGTGCCATATTTGCCAAGCCCACGATAAACCACTGGTTGTGCCAGTGGTTTAAATATGGCAAGCCAGGGAACGCGCCATATTTTCCATAACCTAGACACACCACTCGTTGCGCCCATGGAGCGTGCACATACATTAAATACACCTCTGATGGTGCCTAGGGCACGTTCCATACTTGCCATATCCAAGATACACTAATGGTGGCGCCCAGGGCACGTTCCGTACTTGCCATACCCTCGAGACATAGCTAGTGGCACCCAGGGCACGTTCCATACTTGCCATACTCTAGATACGCCATTGGTGGCGCCCAGGGCACGTGCAATACTTGACATACCATAGATACACCCCAGTGCAGGGTTGCACATTTGTTTGATGTGGTTGGGTGTTAGTCCTGTGAACCCGCCTTGTGGGAAGGATAAAGCTGCTTTATGGACCACAGATTTGACTACACAAAGAGATTCTTCTCTGGTGACAGCGACTGGTGGTACGCTGTCTTCACGTGCAGCTCTGGGTGGGTGTTTGTCTCCTAGGGCTTGTGCTGTATTGGCATCTCTGGTGGCATATGTGTCCTCGCTGGTGATGACTCTTATTGACCCCTACAGTGTTGCCTTTTTTTATTTACTTGATGACTGTTTCTCTTATTTTGGATACCACGGTTGTGCTGCTGATACCTTTCCTGCGAGGGGGGGGGGGTGTTTTTGGCACGGGTGGGGAGGGGTGCTGGGTTGTCCTCTCTTGGAAAACTATTTGTAGCCCTAATGACTGAGTAAGCTTATGCTTTTTCTGTCCTTGCAAGGACAGCTAAGAATATGTTGCCAAACAGGATGAGGTTGTGCCATGCTTGGATTGTTTTGGGAGAGTCATTGAACTTTTTCAACAATAGATCTTTTCACTATCAAAAGGATGAATATTTTGGCTGTTGCTTGGGTCGGGTAGCTTAGGGATGAGTTGCAAGGTTCCAACCGATGTCGCATTGATGGCTTCAAGTAGGCTATCTGTCGAAATGAAGCTGAATTGTTTCACATATCACATGTACAAGAGTTTATAAATATATAAGTTGCTTAACTTGTATATAAATATACAAGTGACATATTTACAAATATAAAATAACCACTATTAATATATTACATTCATTATTGCATGGAATGAAATGCAATGAAAAAAGAGTGAAATTACCAGAAATATTCGTGTAACAAAACACAGCGAAATTCACTTAAGCGTCTGCTCTTCAATAAAACGACAGAATGTTTGTGATTACAATTTCGGTTCACTACAAGGTCTCAACTTTGTGGTGCAATCTGGCATTACTCTGAGACTTAATTTCTGGCGGAACCTCTTCGTCTGCCGTCAGTGTTCCTTAAGCCATCTGCAACAGCGGAGGTGGAAGCTTCGTTGAAGTAGACGATAGCCGGGTGCTCATTGAAGACTGTCGTCGATTGTCACAGACAGCAGCAGTAACTTCTGGGTAACAGGAACAGTACTGTTACCGTACAATAAATAACGTAGCTGATAGCCACGTCATCAGCGCCTAGGTGTATTCAGTAACCAAGAGAATATGTTGCTTTAGCGTTACATGACGTCTCAAGCGGTTCCAATGAGGGATTAATTTAATCTCTCATTATCAACGAGATTACTCTTAGTTTTACAGTAAGTCTACCATAGTCTGTGATAGTTTGCAATAGTCTACAACTATTGCAGTTAAAGTTTTAGATAATAGAGAAACAGCAGCAAAGGACGAAAGGCAGACGAAAAACATTCTGGTTAATAATCGTTCAACTGCGAGCAAGAACTAACTTTAATGCCATACGACGTCAATCAAGAGGAAAACAGAAGGCAAGCATAGGAAGCTGAAAAAGATAAAGATGTTGGAAGGGAGTGTGATGATAACAGGGTGCAGCAGGGGGCTGGGGCTGGAGATGGTGCGGCAGCTGTTGACTTCAACTGATCCCCCGCGCATAGTCGTGGCCACTTGTAGGAACCCCAACACCGCCACGGTAAGACACTTTTCACCGGACACCTGTTATTCTTCAATATGTAAAGTTAACAGAGATATCTCAAGGTAAGGCAAGTAACTATTACCAGAAACTACAAAACCCATTACGACAGTAAATGTAATATAATATAAAATAATAATAAAAAAGTTCAAACATAATTTTAAAACATGCAATTATATTGACTCAAGTCGCTGCACTCAGTAAGTCCCTAAGTCAAAGTGACTGGAATATATATATATATATATATATATATATATATATATATATATATATATATATATATATATATATATATATATATATATTTATGTCGTACCTAGTAGCCAGAATGCACTTCTCGGCCTACTATGAAAGGCCCGATTTGCCTAATAAGCCAAGTTTTCCTGAAATAATATATTTTCTCTAATTTTTTTCTTATGAAATGATAAAGCTACCCATTTCATTATGTATGACGTAAATTTTTATTTATTGAAGTTAAAATTAACGTAGATATATGACCAAACCTAACCAACCCTACCTAACCTAACCTAACCTATCTTTATAGGTTAGGTTAGGTTAGGTAGCCGAAAAAGTTAGGTTAGGTTAGGTTGGTTAGGTAGTCGAAAAACAATTAATTCATGAAAACTTGGCTTAATAGGCAAAACGGGCCTTGCATAGTAGGCTGAGAAGTGAGTTCTGGCTACTAGGTACGACATATATATATATATATATATATATATATATATATATATATATATATATATATATATATATATATATATATATATATATACATATATACATATATATATATATATATATATATATATATATAAATATATATGTATATGTATATATATATATATATATATATATATATATATATATATATATATATATATATATATATATATATATATATATGTGTGTGTGTGTGTGTGTGTGTATAATTAGGAATATTAATATATTTATATATTT
This sequence comes from Procambarus clarkii, assembly GCF_040958095.1. Taxonomy (NCBI): domain Eukaryota; kingdom Metazoa; phylum Arthropoda; class Malacostraca; order Decapoda; family Cambaridae; genus Procambarus; species Procambarus clarkii. Next base: position 9,012,444 of record NC_091230.1, on the reverse strand, counting down.
ATAGTATATTTTATATTGAATATTACCGAAAAGTAAGATTAATAATTCTAACACGAATTTTCTCAATATTTCTTATGTTTTTCTTCACTGTCGGTGGTAATGGAAATATCAATTCTCCAAAATTCATTTTTATTTATGGTCTGACGCCTGAACGCATTTCGTAATGGCTTATTACATTTTCGAAGATATATTTGCACCCAAATTCATCGTACTTATACTCTATTGGGTGAGGTAACCTATTGGGTCATAGACCTCACCCAATAGAGTGTAAGTACGATAAATTTGAGTGTAAATTAAGTCTTTGAAAATATAATAAGATATTACGAAATGCGTTCAGGCATCAGACCATAAATAAAAATGAGTTTTGGAGAATTGATATTTCCATTACCACCGACAGTGAAGAAAAACTAGAAATATTGAGAAAATTTGTGTTTGTGGAAATATTGTGGAAATTTGTGAAAATTTCCTACTTCTACACCCCAGAAGGATTCGAACCCAGATAGCCAGGAACACTATGCACCTTGGCATACCTGGTACCTTAACTACTAGACCTCACTAACTACAAAAATCTTTGGAGTCGTGAGACTATTTATCCAAGACCCGAAAGTGCTCAGTGGTCAACTTGGGCATAGATATTTCATCAAATCACCTCTCTTGGTAAGGCCACATGAGCAACACATATGCGAACAACTTTGAATGGGTCCCAAGCCAATATGCAACTGAAAACTCCACACTCCGGAAGGATTCAAACCCAGACAACCAGAGGCACTATGCACCTTGGCATACCTGGTACCTTAACCACTAGACCACACTGACTGCACAATAATCTTGGTAGTCAGGAGACCATTTATCTAAGATCCGACAGCGCTTGGGTGGATATTAATTGGAGCTGTATCGTATGGACCACTTACGGGCTATTCATGCCCGTGCTACCTCTTGGGTGGCTTAATCTTCATCAATCAATCAACATAAGCCAACCACACATTCACACTGCTATCTCTTTTGGTTGAGGACACAATGCAACCCAAACGTCAAAAGCTTAAAGCTACTCCCCTTGACTGCCAGATTTTCTGGAAAAGCGATATTCTAAAGGTCCTGAAAAACCTTACCGGCATCGCACCCACTAACATTAGTAAGGATGGTGATGATATCGTGCTCTTCTTTTCATGTGAGGAAGAACTAGAAAAACTCTTGACCATCGATGCCATACTTCGAAGGAGCATCACCTACATCCTCACTTCTCGCGTCAGTTCCTGGACGGAAAGAACTGTTTTTACCAGCAGGCCATGCCCGTAGATTGCTTTCCGACCGCAACAAAAACTCCAAACTACAGCGAACCTGGGTGTATTTAGCCTAGAGTTCTGCAGCACCGACAAATCTTCAATGAAGATTACTTCCACCACCATAGTAGCGGCCACCTAGGCTGCCACACAAAGTTTCCACTGCTTCGGCTTACACATACAACTCCACTAAGTAAAAAAGGAACAATACCATGAGATTCAGCAGTGCTTCACGTGCTACGAAGTCTTCCACCCCCCCACCAACAAGTGTCAGTACCCCATCCAGAAGTGCATCCTGTGCCCACTAGACCATCACTACCCTACATGCAAGGCAACACTGCCACTAGACCCATCACTGCTTGGTCTGTGATGGCAATTATCACCCCGCAATCTCCTACTGCTACCCTCCTACAGACAGGAAAGCATCAAGGCCCAGGTTGAAGCCAAGAGAAACATCCCTTCTACCACTACGACCTGAACCCCAGGCACTCAACCCACCACATCAGCTCCCACCAACCGACCAGAAGACTTTCCAGTCTTAGTAAAGTGTGGATCCTCCCACCAGGCGACCCAGCTTACACAATGGGAACCCAAGGCCCAACAGGCTCCTTTGCAGCCCCTTATATCACATGCAGGCCTTATCCCAGGTCTTATAGACTAGCAGAGAGTTTTGCCAGACCAGACAACCACCGTTTTGTCAGCAAACTGAACACATTATACATAGCCAATGGTCTGGCCCTCATCATAGCCCCTGGCACAAACTCACTGCCTCCACTACCACTCCCGAGACTACCACCAGGACGACCACGAGGTCGATTTCAACTCAGACTCTAGAACCACCCATGACCCGAGCGGCACAAACAGAGGTAATTCCCTCTCCAGCTCACAACACTCCTACCACCACCATCTCAACAGCCGCCCTTGCAGACGTGCTGTGTACAAATGCTAACAGCACCACCAACGCTCCTGAAATAGCTTCTTCCACCAATCATCAACACCTGAGCCTACCTTAGGCTGTGAGGCGAAAGACGAAAAAAACAACTACGAGGTTCCGGACTCCTCAGTCCAGAAAAACATAATAAAAGTTCCACCACCGTACGAAAAATACGACACCTACTCGGTACAAAACCTCCTCATGGAGGCCCCTCACCAAACTCCAACAACAGCTCGGCTCAGCCATAGTCTCAGGCAAAGAAAAAACGAAAGACCTGAAGGTCTACACTAATCCCACCATCTCCATAACTGGTACAGCCAGCTCTCCAGGATTGAAAACCACCATGAAGACCCCCATCCATTCCGAGATCTCTAATACCAGCTATTGATACAGATAATGGCACCAACGAGCCTCAACCTACGGGCTCACGATAGCCCGTAATACTTGGAACTTTTTGTTCTGAGTAGCTGAATCTAAAGCAACGTGTGGACCAATAGGCCCATACATTGGTATTAATATCATACGATAGTGGATATTAACACTATTAGTGAGACAAATGTGTATTAATGATACTACTCAAATCACCATTTAATTGATCAATCAAAAATGAATTTCATCAAATCAATTCACTATAGAGGAGAACTTGAGCCTCAGTTGTAAAGACAAAATTGCATAAACCACAAGCAGAATGAATCAGGAATACTCCTAACCCATAAAAGGTTCGAACCTTTCAAACTGTCAGGAGCATATAACCCACTAGCAAGTCGAGTATTCTGACAACATGACCACCAGACTATGTAAGAGTATTGGATACCTTCCCCGCCTCTACCAGCACACACCTTCCTCACCTCTTCCAGCACACACCTTCCCCACCTCTTCCAGCACACACCTTCCCCACCTCTTCCAGCACACACCTTCCCCACCTCTACCAGCACACACCTTCCCCACCTCTACCAGCACACACCTTCCCCACCTCTTCCAGCACACACCTTCCCCACCTCTTCCAGCACACACCTTCCCCACCTCTTCCAGCACACACCTTCCCCACCTCTTCCAGCACACACCTTCCCCACCTCTACCAGCACACATCTTCCCCACCTCTTCCAGCACACACCTTCCCCGCTTCTACCAGCACACACCTTCCCAGCCTCTACCAGCACACACCTTCCCCGCCTCTTCCAGCACACACCTTCCCCGCCTCTTCCAGCACACACCTTCCCCGCCTCTTCCAGCACACACCTTCCCCGCTTCTACCAGCACACACCTTCCCCGCCTCTTCCAGCACACACCTTCCCCGCTTCTACCAGCACACACCTTCCCCGCCTCTTCCAGCACACACCTTCCCCGCTTCTACCAGCACACACCTTCCCCGCCTCTTCCAGCACACACCTTCCCCGCTTCTACCAGCACACACCTTCCCCGCCTCTTCCAGCACACACCTTCCCCGCCTCTTCCAGCACACACCTTCCCCGCCTCTTCCAGCACACACCTTCCCCGCTTCTACCAGCACACACCTTCCCCGCCTCTTCCAGCACACACCTTCCCCGCTTCTACCAGCACACACCTTCCCCACCTCTTCCAGCACACACCTTCCCCGCCTCTACCAGCACACACCTTCCCCACCTCTACCAGCACACACCTTCCCCACCTCTTCCAGCACACACCTTCCCCACCTCTTCCAGCACACACCTTCCCCACCTCTTCCAGCACACACCTTCCCCGCTTCTACCAGCACACACCTTCCCAGCCTCTACCAGCACACACCTTCCCCGCCTCTTCCAGCACACACCTTCCCCGCCTCTTCCAGCACACACCTTCCCCGCCTCTTCCAGCACACACCTTCCCCGCCTCTTCCAGCACACACCTTCCCCGCTTCTACCAGCACACACCTTCCCCGCCTCTTCCAGCACACACCTTCCCCGCTTCTACCAGCACACACCTTCCCCGCCTCTTCCAGCACACACCTTCCCCGCTTCTACCAGCACACACCTTCCCCGCCTCTTCCAGCACACACCTTCCCCGCCTCTTCCAGCACACACCTTCCCCGCCTCTTCCAGCACACACCTCTACCGCCTCTTCCAGCACACACCTTCCCCGCTTCTACCAGCACACACCTTCCCCGCCTCTTCCAGCACACACCTTCCCCGCTTCTACCAGTACACACCTTCCCCGCCTCTTCCAGCACACACCTTCCCCGCTTCTACCAGCACACACCTTCCCCGCCTCTTCCAGCACACACCTTCCCAGCCTCTACCAGCACACATCTTCCCCGCTTCTACCAGCACACACATTCCCGGCCTCTACCAGCACACACCTTCCCGGCCTCTACCAGCACACACCTTCCCGGCCTCTACCAGCACACACCTTCCCAGCCTCTACCAGAACACACCTTTCCAGCCTCTACCAGCACACACTTTCCCCGCCTCAACCAGCACACACCTTCCCAGCCTCTACCAGCACACATCTTCCCCGCTTCTACCAGCACACACATTCCCGGCCTCTACCAGCACACACCTTCCCGGCCTCTACCAGCACACACCTTCCCCGCCTCTACCAGCACACACCTTCCCGGCCTCTACCAGCACACACCTTCCCAGCCTCTACCAGAACACACCTTTCCAGCCTCTACCAGCACACACCTTCCCGGCCTCTACCAGCACACACCTTCCCAGCCTCTACCAGAACACACCTTTCCAGCCTCTACCAGCACACACTTTCCCCGCCTCTACCAGCACACACCTTCCCAGCCTCTACCAGCACACATCTTCCCCGCTTCTACCAGCACACACATTCCCGGCCTCTACCAGCACACACCTTCCCGGCCTCTACCAGCACACACCTTCCCCGCTTCTACCAGCACACACCTTCCCAGCCTCTACCAGCACACACCTTCCCCGCCTCTTCCAGCACACACCTTCCCCGCCTCTTCCAGCACACACCTTCCCCGCCTCTTCCAGCACACACCTTCCCCGCTTCTACCAGCACACACCTTCCCCGCCTCTTCCAGCACACACCTTCCCCGCTTCTACCAGCACACACCTTCCCCGCCTCTTCCAGCACACACCTTCCCCGCTTCTACCAGCACACACCTTCCCCGCCTCTTCCAGCACACACCTTCCCCGCCTCTTCCAGCACACACCTTCCCCGCCTCTTCCAGCACACACCTTCCCCGCTTCTACCAGCACACACCTTCCCCGCCTCTTCCAGCACACACCTTCCCCGCTTCTACCAGCACACACCTTCCCCGCCTCTTCCAGCACACACCTTCCCCGCTTCTACCAGCACACACCTTCCCCGCCTCTTCCAGCACACACCTTCCCAGCCTCTACCAGCACACATCTTCCCGGCCTCTATCAGCACACACCTTCCCAGCCTTTACCAGCACAAACCTTCCCAGCCTCTACCAGCACAAACCTTCCCAGCCTCCTTCAGCACACACCTTCCCCGCCTCTTCCAGCACACACCTTCCCCGCTTCTACCAGCACACACCTTCCCCGCCTCTACCAGCACACACCTTCCCCGCTTCTACCAGCACACACCTTCCCCGCCTCTTCCAGCACACACCTTCCCCGCCTCTTCCAGCACACACCTTCCCCGCCTCTTCCAGCACACACCTTCCCCGCTTCTACCAGCACACACCTTCCCCGCCTCTTCCAGCACACACCTTCCCCGCTTCTACCAGCACACACCTTCCCCACCTCTTCCAGCACACACCTTCCCCACCTCTACCAGCACACACCTTCCCCACCTCTACCAGCACACACCTTCCCCACCTCTTCCAGCACACACCTTCCCCACCTCTTCCAGCACACACCTTCCCCACCTCTTCCAGCACACACCTTCCCCGCTTCTACCAGCACACACCTTCCCAGCCTCTACCAGCACACACCTTCCCCGCCTCTTCCAGCACACACCTTCCCCGCCTCTTCCAGCACACACCTTCCCCGCCTCTTCCAGCACACACCTTCCCCGCTTCTACCAGCACACACCTTCCCCGCCTCTTCCAGCACACACCTTCCCCGCTTCTACCATCACACACCTTCCCCGCCTCTTCCAGCACACACCTTCCCCGCTTCTACCAGCACACACCTTCCCCGCCTCTTCCAGCACACACCTTCCCCGCCTCTTCCAGCACACACCTTCCCCGCCTCTTCCAGCACACACCTTCCCCGCTTCTACCAGCACACACCTTCCCCGCCTCTTCCAGCACACACCTTCCCCGCTTCTACCAGTACACACCTTCCCCGCCTCTTCCAGCACACACCTTCCCCGCTTCTACCAGCACACACCTTCCCCGCCTCTTCCAGCACACACCTTCCCAGCCTCTACCAGCACACATCTTCCCCGCTTCTACCAGCACACACATTCCCGGCCTCTACCAGCACACACCTTCCCGGCCTCTACCAGCACACACCTTCCCGGCCTCTACCAGCACACACCTTCCCAGCCTCTACCAGAACACACCTTTCCAGCCTCTACCAGCACACACTTTCCCCGCCTCAACCAGCACACACCTTCCCAGCCTCTACCAGCACACATCTTCCCCGCTTCTACCAGCACACACATTCCCGGCCTCTACCAGCACACACCTTCCCGGCCTCTACCAGCACACACCTTCCCGGCCTCTACCAGCACACACCTTCCCCGCTTCTACCAGCACACACCTTCCCAGCCTCTACCAGCACACACCTTCCCCGCCTCTTCCAGCACACACCTTCCCCGCCTCTTCCAGCACACACCTTCCCCGCCTCTTCCAGCACACACCTTCCCCGCTTCTACCAGCACACACCTTCCCCGCCTCTTCCAGCACACACCTTCCCCGCTTCTACCAGCACACACCTTCCCCGCCTCTTCCAGCACACACCTTCGCCGCTTCTACCAGCACACACCTTCCCCGCCTCTTCCAGCACACACCTTCCCCGCCTCTTCCAGCACACACCTTCCCCGCCTCTTCCAGCACACACCTTCCCCGCTTCTACCAGCACACAGCTTCCCCGCCTCTTCCAGCACACACCTTCCCCGCCTCTTCCAGCACACACCTTCCCCGCTTCTACCAGCACACACCTTCCCAGCCTCTACCAGAACACACCTTTCCAGCCTCTACCAGCACACACTTTCCCCGCCTCTACCAGCACACACCTTCCCAGCCTCTACCAGCACACATCTTCCCCGCTTCTACCAGCACACACATTCCCGGCCTCTACCAGCACACACCTTCCCGGCCTCTACCAGCACACACCTTCCCCGCCTCTACCAGCACACACCTTCCCGGCCTCTACCAGCACACACCTTCCCAGCCTCTACCAGAACACACCTTTCCAGCCTCTACCAGCACACACCTTCCCGGCCTCTACCAGCACACACCTTCCCAGCCTCTACCAGAACACACCTTTCCAGCCTCTACCAGCACACACTTTCCCCGCCTCTACCAGCACACACCTTCCCAGCCTCTACCAGCACACATCTTCCCCGCTTCTACCAGCACACACATTCCCGGCCTCTACCAGCACACACCTTCCCCGCCTCTTCCAGCACACACCTTCCCCGCCTCTTCCAGCACACACCTTCCCCGCCTCTTCCAGCACACACCTTCCCCGCTTCTACCAGCACACACCTTCCCCGCCTCTTCCAGCACACACCTTCCCCGCTTCTACCAGCACACACCTTCCCCGCCTCTTCCAGCACACACCTTCCCCGCTTCTACCAGCACACACCTTCCCCGCCTCTTCCAGCACACACCTTCCCAGCCTCTACCAGCACACATCTTCCCCGCTTCTACCAGCACACACATTCCCGGCCTCTACCAGCACACACCTTCCCGGCCTCTACCAGCACACACCTTCCCGGCCTCTATCAGCACACACCTTCCCAGCCTCTACCAGCACAAACCTTCCCAGCCTCTACCAGCACAAACCTTCCCAGCCTCCTTCAGCACACACCTTCCCCGCCTCTTCCAGCACACACCTTCCCCGCCTCTACCAGTACACACCTTCCCAGCCTTTACCAGCACACACCTTCCCCACTTCTACCAACACACACCTTCTCGGCCTCTACCAGCACACACCTTCCCCGCCTCTACCAGCACACACCTTCCCCGCCTCTACCAGCACACACCTTCCCCGCCTCTACCAGCACACACCTTCCCAGCCTCTACCAGCACACACCTTCCCCGCCTCTACCAGCACACACCTTCCCCGCCTCTACCAGCACACACCTTCCCCGCCTTTACCAGCACACACCTTCCCCACTTCTACCAACACACACCTTCTCGGCCTCTACCAGCACACACCTTCCCCGCCTCTACCAGCACACACCTTCCCCGCCTCTACCAGCACACACTTTCCCCGCCTCTACCAGCACACACCTTCCCAGCCTCTACCAGCACACACCTTCCCCGCCTCTACCAGCACACACCTTCCCCGCCTCTACCAGCACACACCTTCCCCGCCTCTACCAGCACACACCTTCCCCGCCTCTACCAGCACACACCTTCCCCACCTCAACCAGCACACACCTTCCCCGCCTCTACCAGCACACACACCTTCCCAGCCTCTACCAGCAAACACCTTCCCCGCCTCTACCAGCACACACCTTCCCTGCCTTTACCAGCACACACCTTCCCCGCCTCTAACAACACACACCTTCCCAGCCTCTACCAGAACAAACCTTCTCCGCCTCTACCAACGCACACCTTCCCAGCCTCTACCAGCACAAACCTTTCCAGCCTCTACCAGCACACACCTTCCCAACCTCTACCAGCACACACCTTCCCAGCCTCTACCAGCACACACATTCCATCCCTCTACCAGCACACACCTTCCCTGCCTTTACCAGCACAGACCTTCCATGTCTCTACCAGTAAACACCTTCCCAGGCTCTACCAACACACACCTTCCAAGCCTCAACCAACACACACCTTCCCAACCTCTACCAGCACACACCTTACCCGCCTCCTTCAGCACACATCTTCCCAGCCTCTACCAGCACACATCTTCCCAGCCTCTACCAGCACACATCTTCCCAGCCTCTACCAGCACACAAATTCACCGCCTCTACCAGCACACACCTTCCCCACCTCTACCAGCACACACCTTCCCTGCCTCTACCAGCACACACCTTCCCCGCCTCTACCAGCACACACCTTCCCCACCTCTACCAGCACACACCTTCCCTGCCTCTACCAGCACACACCTTCCCCGCCTCTACCAGCACACACCTTCCCCACCTCTACCAGCACACACATTCCCTGCCTCTACCAGCACACACCTTCCCAGCCTCTACCAGCACACACATTCCCCGCCTCTACCAGAACACACACCTTCCCAGCCTCTACCAGCACACACCTTCCCCACCTCTACCAGCACACACATTCCCTGCCTCTACCAGCACACACCTTCCCTGCCTCTACCAGCACACACCTTCCCCGACTCTACCAGCACACACCTTCCCCGCCTCTACCAGCACACACCTTCCCCGCCTCTACCAGCACACACCTTCCCCGCCTCTACCAGCACACACCTTCCCCGCCTCTACCAGCACACACCTTCCCGCCTCTACTAACACACACCTTTCCAGCCTCTATCAGCACACACCTTTCCAGCCTCTACCAGCACACACCTTCCCCGCCTCTACCAGCACACACCTTCTCCGCCTCTACCAGCACACACCTTCTCCGCCTCTACCAGCACACACCTTCCCAGCCTCTACCAGCACACACATTCCCCACATCTACCAGCAAACACCTTCCCCGCCTCTACCAGCACACACCTTCTCCTCCTCTACCAGCACACACGTTCCCTCCCTCTACCAGCACACACCTTCCCAGCCTCTACCAGCACACACCATCCCAGCCTCTACCAGCACAAACCTTACCTGCCTCTACCAGCACACACTTTCCCCGCCTCTACCAGCACACACTTTCCCCGCATCCACCACGATACACCTTCCCCGCCTCTACCAGCACACACACCTTCCTGCCTCTACCAGCACACACACCTTCCCTGAATCTACCAGCACACACCTTCCCCGCCTCTACCAGCACACACCTTCCCTGCCTTTACCAGCACACACCTTCCCTGCCTTTACCAGCACACACCTTCCCTGCCTTTACCAGCACACACCTTCCCTGCCTTTACCAGCACACACCTTCTCCGCCTCTACCAACACACACCTTCCCAGCCTCTACCAGCACACACCTTCCCAGCCTCTATCAGCACAAACCTTCCCAGCCTCTACCAGCACAAACCTTCCCAGCCTCTACCAGCACACACCTTCCCTGCCTCTACCAGCACACACCTTCCCAGCCTCTACCAGCACACACCTTCCCAGCCTCTACCAGCACACACCTTCCCAGCCTCTATCAGCACAAACCTTCCCAGCCTCTACCAGCACACACCTTCCCAGCCTCTATCAGCACAAACCTTCCCAGCCTCTACCAGCACACACCTTCCCAGCCTCTACCAGCACACACCTTCCCGGCCTCTATCAGCACAAACCTTCCCAGCCTCTACCAGCACACACCTTACCCGCCTCCTTCAGCACACATCTTCCCAGCCTCTACCAGCACACACCTTCCCAGCCTCTACCAGCACAAACCTTCCCAGCCTCTACCAGCATACACCTTCCCAGCCTCTACCAGCACACACATTTCATCCCTCTACCAGTACACACCTTCCCCGCCTCTACCAGTACACACCTTCCACGGCTCTACCAACACACACCTTCCAAGCCTCAACCAACACACACCTTCCCAACCTCTACCAGCACACACCTTATCCGCCTCCTTCAGCACACATCTTCCCAGCCTCTACCAGCACACACCTTCCCAGCCTCTACCAGCACACACATTCCCCGCCTCTACCAGAACACACACCTTCCCAGCCTCTACCAGCACACACCTTCCCCACCTCTACCAGCAGAAACATTCCCCGCCTCTACCAGAACACACACCTTCCCAGCCTCTACCAGCACACACCTTCCCCACCTCTACCAGCACACACATTCCCTGCCTCTACCAGCACACACCTTCCCTGCCTCTACCAGCACACACCTTCCCCGCCTCTACCAGCACACACCTTCCCCGCCTCTTCCAGCACACACCTTCCCCGCCTCTACCAGCACACACCTTCCCCACCTCTACCAGCAGAAACATTCCCCGCCTCTACCAGAACACACACCTTCCCAGCCTCTACCAGCACACACCTTCCCCACCTCTACCAGCACACACATTCCCTGCCTCTACCAGCACACACCTTCCCTGCCTCTACCAGCACACACCTTCCCCGCCTCTACCAGCACACACCTTCCCCGCCTCTTCCAGCACACACCTTCCCCGCCTCTACCAGCACACACCTTCCCCACCTCTACCAGCACACACATTCCCTGCCTCTACCAGCACACACCTTCCCAGCCTCTACCAGCACACACATTCCCCGCCTCTACCAGAACACACACCTTCCCAGCCTCTACCAGCACACACCTTCCCCACCTCTACCAGCACACACATTCCCTGCCTCTACCAGCACACACCTTCCCAGCCTCTACCAGCACACACATTCCCCGCCTCTACCAGCACACACCTTCTCCGCCTCTACCAGCACACACCTTCCCAGCCTCTACCAGCACACACATTCCCCACATCTACCAGCAAACACCTTCCCCGCCTCTACCAGCACACACCTTCTCCTCCTCTACCAGCACACACGTTCCCTCCCTCTACCAGCACACACCTTCCCAGCCTCTACCAGCACACACCATCCCAGCCTCTACCAGCACAAACCTTACCTGCCTCTACCAGCACACACTTTCCCCGCCTCTACCAGCACACACTTTCCCCGCATCTACCACGATACACCTTCCCCGCCTCTACCAGCACACACACCTTCCTGCCTCTACCAGCACACACACCTTCCCTGAATCTACCAGCACACACCTTCCCCGCCTCTACCAGCACACACCTTCCCTGCCTTTACCAGCACACACCTTCCCTGCCTTTACCAGCACACACCTTCCCTGCCTTTACCAGCACACACCTTCCCTGCCTTTACCAGCACACACCTTCTCCGCCTCTACCAACACACACCTTCCCAGCCTCTACCAGCACACACCTTCCCAGCCTCTATCAGCACAAACCTTCCCAGCCTCTACCAGCACAAACCTTCCCAGCCTCTACCAGCACACACCTTCCCTGCCTCTACCAGCACACACCTTCCCAGCCTCTATCAGCACAAACCTTCCCAGCCTCTACCAGCACAAACCTTCCCAGCCTCTACCAGCACACACCTTCCCTGCCTCTACCAGCACACACTTTCCCCGCCTCTACCAGCACACACTTTCCCCGCATCTACCACGATACACCTTCCCCGCCTCTACCAGCACACACACCTTCCTGCCTCTACCAGCACACACACCTTCCCTGAATCTACCAGCACACACCTTCCCCGCCTCTACCAGCACACACCTTCCCTGCCTTTACCAGCACACACCTTCCCAGCCTCTACCAGCACACACCTTCCCTGCCTCTACCAGCACACACCTTCCCAGCCTCTACCAGCACACACCTTCCCAGCCTCTACCAGCACACACCTTCCCAGCCTCTATCAGCACAAACCTTCCCAGCCTCTACCAGCACACACCTTCCCAACCTCTACCAGCACACACCTTCCCAGCCTCTACCAGCACACACATTTCATCCCTCTACCAGCACACACCTTCCCCGCCTCTACCAGTACACACCTTCCACGGCTCTACCAACACACACCTTCCAAGCCTCAACCAACACACACCTTCCCAACCTCTACCAGCACACACCTTATCCGCCTCCTTCAGCACTCATCTTCCCAGCCTCTACCAGCACACACCTTACCAGCCTCTACCAGCACACACATTCCCCGCCTCTACCAGAACACACACCTTCCCAGCCTCTACCAGCACACACCTTCCCCACCTCTACCAGCAGAAACATTCCCCGCCTCTACCAGAACACACACCTTCCCAGCCTCTACCAGCACACACCTTCCCCACCTCTACCAGCACACACATTCCCTGCCTCTACCAGCACACACCTTCCCTGCCTCTACCAGCACACACCTTCCCCGCCTCTACCAGCACACACCTTCCCCGCCTCTTCCAGCACACACCTTCCCCGCCTCTACCAGCACACACCTTCCCCACCTCTACCAGCACACACATTCCCTGCCTCTACCAGCACACACCTTCCCAGCCTCTACCAGCACACACATTCCCCGCCTCTACCAGAACACACACCTTCCCAGCCTCTACCAGCACACACCTTCCCCACCTCTACCAGCACACACCTTCCCCACCTCTACCAGCACACACATTCCCTGCCTCTACCAGCACACACCTTCCCTGCCTCTACCAGCACACACCATATACAAAAAGGGCGACAGACAAGAGGCACTGAACTACAGGCCAGTGTCCTTGACTTGTATACCATGCAAGGTGATGGAGAAGATCGTGAGAAAAAACCTGGTAACACATCTGGAGAGAAGGGACTTCGTGACAAATCGCCAACATGGATTCAGGGAGGGTAAATCTTGCCTTACAGGCTTGATAGAATTCTACGATCAGGTGACACAGATTAAGCAAGAAAGAGAGGGCTGGGCGGACTGTATTTTCTTGGATTGTCGGAAAGCCTTTGACACAGTACCGCATAAGAGGCTGGTACATAAGCTGGAGAGACAGGCAGGTGTAGCTGGTAAGGTGCTCCAGTGGATAAGGGAGTATCTAAGCAATAGGAAGCAGAGAGCTACGGTGAGGGGTGAGACCTCCGATTGGCGTGAAGTCACCAGTGGAGTCCCACAGGGCTCTGTACTCGGTCCTATCTTGTTTCTGATATATGTAAATGATCTCCCGGAGGGTATCGATTCATTTCTCTCAATGTTTGCGGACGATGCTAAAATTATGAGAAGGATTAAAACAGAAGAGGACTGTTTGAGGCTTCAAGAAGACCTAGACAAGCTGAAGGAATGGTCGAACAAATGGTTGTTAGAGTTTAACCCAACCAAATGTAATGTAATGAAGATAGGTGTAGGGAGCAGGAGGCCAGATACAAGGTATCATTTGGGAGAGGAAATTCTTCAGGAGTCAGAGAAGGAAAAAGACTTGGGGGTTGATATCACGCCAGACCTGTCTCCTGCAGCACATATCAAGCGGATAACATCAGCGGCATATGCCAGGCTGGCCAACATTCGAACGGCATTCAGAAACTTGTGTAAAGAATCATTCAGAACTTTGTATACCACATATGTCAGGCCAATCCTGGAGTATGCAGCCCCAGCATGGAGTCCATATCTAGTCAAGGATAAGACTAAACTGGAAAAGGTTCAAAGGTTTGCCACCAGACTAGTACCCGAGCTGAGAGGTATGAGCTACGAGGAGAGACTACGGGAATTAAACCTCACTTCGCTGGAAGACAGAAGAGTTAGGGGGGACATGATCACCACATTCAAGATTCTGAAGGGGATTGATAGGGTAGATAAAGACAGTCTATTTAACACAAGGGGAACACGCACAAGGGGACACAGGTGGAAACTGAGTGCCCAAATGAGCCACAGAGATATTAGAAAGAACTTTTTTAGTGTCAGAGTGGTTGACAAATGGAATGCATTAGGGGGTGATGTGGTGGAGGCTGACTCCATACACAGTTTCAAGTGTAGATATGACAGAGCCCGATAGGCTCAGGAATCTGTACACCTGTTGATTGACGGTTGAGAGGCGGGACCAAAGAGCCAGAGCTCAACACCCGCAAACACAACTAGGTGAGTACAACTAGGTGAGTACCTTCCCCGCCTCTACCCGCACACACCTTCCCCGCCTCTACCAGCACACACCTTCCCCGCCTCTACCAGCACACACCTTCCACGCCTCTACCAGCACACACCTTCCCCGCCTCTACCAGCACACACCTTCCCGCCTCTACCAGCACACACCTTTCCAGCCTCTATCAGCACACACCTTCCTAGCCTCTACCAGCACACACCTTCCCCGCCTCTACCAGCACACACCTTCCCAGCCTCTACCAGCACACACATTCCATCCCTCTACAAGCACACACCTTTTCCGCCTCTACCAGCACACACCTTCCCAGCCTCTACCAGCACACACATTCCCCACATCTACCAGCAAACACCTTCCCCGCCTCTACCAGCACACACCTTCCGAGGTTCTACCAGCACACACATTCCCAACCTCTACCAGCACACACCTTCCGAGGTTCTACCAGCACACACATTCCCAACCTCTACCAGCACACACCTTCCCAGCCTCTACCAGCACACACCTTCCCCGCCTCTACCAGCACACACCTTCCCTCCCTCTACCAGCACACACCTTCCCAGCCTCTACCAGCACACACCATCCCAGCCTCTACCAGCACAAACCTTCCCTGCCTTTACCAGCACACACCTTCCCCGCCTCTACCAGCACACACCTTCCCAGCCTCTACAAGCACACACGTTCCCTCCCTCTACCAGCACACACCTTCCCAGCCTCTACCAGCACACACTATCCCAGCCTCTACCAGCACACACCTTCCCCGCCTCTACCAGCACAAACTTTCCCTGCCTCTACCAGCACACACCTTCCCCGCCTCTACCAGCACACACCTTGCACGCCTCTACCTGCACACACACCTTCCCTGCCTCTACCAGCATACACCTTCCCCGCCTCTACCAGGACACACACCTTCCCCGCCTCTACCAGCACACACCTTCCCAGCCTCTACCAGCACACACATTCCATCCCTCTACCAGCACACACCATCCCAGCCTCTACCAGCACAAACCTTCCCTGCCTCTACCAGCACACACCTTCCCCGCCTCTACCAGCACACACACCTTCCTGCCTCTACCAGCACACACACCTTCCCAGCCTCTACCAGCACACACCTTCTCTGCCTCTACCAGCACACACCTTCCCAGCCTCTACCAGCACACACCTTCCCCACCTCTACCAGCACACACCTTCCCCACCTCTACCAGCACACACCTTCCCCGCCTCTACCAGCACACACCTTCCAAGCCTCTACCAGCACACACTTTCCATCCCTCTACCAGCACACACCATCCCAGCCTCTACCAGCACACACCTTCCCAGCCTCTACCAGCACACACCTTCCCCACCTCTACCAGCACACACCTTCACCGCCTTTACCAGCACACACCTTCCTCGCCTCTACCAGCATACACCTTCGCCGCCTCTACCAGCACACACCTTACCCGCCTCTACCAGCACACACCTTCCCCGCCTCTACCAGCACACACCTTCTCAGCCTTTACCAGCACACACCTTCCCCGCCTCTCCCAGCAGACACCTTCCCTGCCTCTACCAGAACACACATCTTTTCAGCCTCTACCAGCACACACCTTCAGCGCCTCTACCAGCACACACCTTCCCGGCCTCTAACAGCACACACATTCCCCACATGTACTAGCACACACCTTTCCCGCCTCTACCAGCACACACCTTCCGAGTTTCTACCAGCACACACCTTCCCAGCCTCTACCAGCACACATCTTCCCAGCCTCTACCAGCATACACCCTCCCCGCCTCTACCAGCACACACCTTCCCAGCCTCTACAAGCACACACATTCCCTCCCTCTACCAGCATACACCTTCCCTTCCTCTACCAGCTCACACCTTCCCAGCCTCTACCAGTACAAACCTTCCCAGCCTCTACCAGCACACACCTTCCCAACCTCTTCCAGCACACACCTTCCCTTCCTCTACCAGCTCACTCCTTCCCAGCCTCTACCAGTACAAACCTTCCCCCCATCTACCAACACACACCTTCTCCGCTTGTACCAGCACACACCTTCCCAGCCTCTACCAGCACACACCTTCCCCGCCTCTACCAGCACACACCTTCCCTGCCTTTACCAGCACACACCTTCCCTGCCTTTACCAGCACACACCTTCTCCGCCTCTACCAACACACACCTTCCCAGCCTCTACCAGCACTCACCTTCCCAGCCTCTATCAGCACAAACCTTCCCAGCCTCTACCAGCACAAACCAACCCAGCCTCTACTAGCACACACCTTCCCTGCCTCTACCAGCACACACCTTCTCCGCCTCTACCAACACACACCTTCCCAGCCTCTACCAGCACACACCTTCCCAGCCTCTATCAGCACAAACCTTCCCAGCCTCTACCAGCACAAACCTTCCCAGCCTCTACCAGCACACACCTTCCCTGCCTCTACCAGCACACACCTTCCTCGCCTCTATCAGCACAAACCTTCCAAGCCTCTTCCAGCACAAACCTTCCCAGCCTCTACCAGCACACACCTTCCCTTCCTTTACCAGCACACACCTTCTCCGCCTCTACCAACACACACCTTCCCAGCCTCTACCAGCACACACCTTCCCAGCCTCTACCAGCACACACCTTACCCGCCTCCTTCAGCACACATCTTCCCAGTCTCTACCAGCACACACTTTCTCCGCCTCTACCAACACACACCTTCCCAGCCTCTACCAGCACACACCTTCCCAGCCTCTACCAGCACACAAATTCCCCGCCTCTACCAGAACACACACCTTCCCAGCCTCTACCAGCACACAGCTTCCCTTCCTCTACCAGCACACACATTCCCTGCCTCTACCAGCACACACCTTCCCAGCCTCTACCAGCACACACATTCCCCGCCTCTACCAGAAAACACACCTTCCCAGCCTCTACCAGCACACACCTTCCCCACCTCTACCAGCACACACATTCCCTGCCTCTACCAGCACACACCTTCCCTGCCTCTACCAGCACACACCTTCCCCGCCTCTACCAGCACACACCTTCCCCGCCTCTACAAGCACACACCTTCCCCGCCTCTACCAGCACACACCATCCCCGCCTCTACCAGCACACACCTTCCCCGCGTCTACCAGCACACACCTTCCCCACCTCTACCAGCACACACATTCCCTGCCTCTACCAGCACACACCTTCCCAGCCTCTACCAGCACACACATTCCCCGCCTCTACCAGAACACACACCTTCCCAGCCTCTACCAGCACACACCTTCCCCGCCTCTACCAGCACACACCTTCCCAGCCTCTACCAGCACACACCTTCCCTGCCTCTACCAGCACACACCTTCCGAGGTTCTACCAGCACACACCTTCCCCGCCTCTACCAGCACACACCTTCCCCGCCTCTACCAGCACACACCTTCCCCGCCTCTACCAGCACACACCTTCCCCGCCTCTACCAGCACACACCTTCCCCGCCTCTACCAGCACACACCTTCCCTGCCTCTACCAGCACACACCTTCCCCGCCTCTACCAGCACACACCTTCCCGCCTCTACCAGCACACACCTTCCCAGCCTCTATCAGCACACACCTTCCCAGCCTCTACCAGCACACACCTTCCCAGCCTCTACCAGCACACACCTTACCCGCCTCCATCAGCACACACCTTCCCAGCCTCTACCAGCACACACATTCCATCCCTCTACCAGCACACACCTTCCCCGCCTGTACCAGCATACACCTTCCCAGCCTCTACCAGCACACACATTCCATCCCTCTACCAGCACACACCTTCCCCACCTCTACCAGCACACACCTTCCCAGCCTCTACCAGCACACACATTCCATCCCTCTACCAGCACACACCATCCCAGCCTCTACCAGCACAAATCTTCCCTGCCTCTACCAGCACACACCTTCCCCACCTCTACCAGCACACACCTTCCCCGCATCTACCACGATACACCTTCCCCGCCTCTACCAGCACACACCTTCCACGCCTCTACTAGCACACACACCTTCCTGCCTCTACCAGCACACACCTTCCCAGCCTCTACCAGCACACACCTTCCACGCCTCTACCAGCACACACACCTTCCTGCCTCTACCAGCACACACCTTCCCCACCTCTACCAGCACACACCTTCCACGCCTCTACCAGCACACACCTTCCCAGCCTCTACCAGCACACACCTTCCCCGCCTTTACCAGCACACACCTTCCCCGCCTCTACCAGCACACACCTTCCCCGCCTCTACCAGCACACACCTTCCCCGCCTTTACCAGCACACACCTTCCCCGCCTCTACCAGCACACACCTTCCCCGCCTCTACCAGCACACACCTTCCCCGCCTCTACCAGCACACACCTTCCCCGCATCTACCACGATACACCTTCCACGCCTCTACCAGCACACACCTTCCCAGCCTCTACCAGCACACACCTTCCCCGCCTCTACCAGCACACACACTTTCCCTGCCTTTACCAGCACACACCTTCCCCGCCTTTACCAGTACACACCTTCCCCGCCTCTACCAGCACACACCTTCCCCGCCTTTACCAGCACACACCTTCCCCGCCTTTACCAGTACACACCTTCCCCGCCTCTACCAGTACACACCTTCCCCGCCTCTACCAGCACACACCTTCCCCACCTTTACCAGCACACACCTTCCCAGCCTCTACCAGCACACACACTTTCCCTGCCTTTACCAGCACACACCTTCCCCGCCTTTACCAGTACACACCTTCCCCGCCTCTACCAGCACACACCTTCCCCGCCTTTACCTGCACACACCTTCCCCGCCTCTACCAGCACACACATTCCATCCCTCTACCAGCATTCACTTTCCCCGCCTCTACCAGAACACACACTTTCCCCGCCTCTAGCAGCACACACCTTCACCGCCTCTACCAACACACACCTTCCCAGCCTTTACCAGCACACACCTTCCCCGCCTCTCCCAGCAGACACCTTCCCTGCCTCTACCAGAACACACATCTTTTCAGCCTCTACCAGCACACACCTTCAGCGCCTCTACCAGCACACACCTTCCCGGCCTCTAACAGCACACACATTCCCCACATGTACTAGCACACACCTTTCCCGCCTCTAACAGCACACACCTTCCGAGTTTCTACCAGCACACACCTTCCCAGCCTCTACCAGCACACATCTTCCCAGCCTCTACCAGCACACACCCTCCCCGCCTCTACCAGCACACACCTTCCCAGCCTCTACAAGCACACACATTCCCTCCCTCTACCAGCATACACCTTCCCTTCCTCTACCAGCTCACACCTTCCCAGCCTCTACCAGTACAAACCTTCCCAGCCTCTACCAGCACACACCTTCCCAACCTCTTCCAGCACACACCTTCCCTTCCTCTACCAGCTCACTCCTTCCCAGCCTCTACCAGTACAAACCTTCCCCCCATCTACCAACACACACCTTCTCTGCTTGTACCAGCACACACCTTCCCAGCCTCTACCAGCACACACCTTCCCCGCCTCTACCAGCACACACCTTCCCTGCCTTTACCAGCACACACCTTCCCTGCCTTTACCAGCACACACCTTCTCCGCCTCTACCAACACACACCTTCCCAGCCTCTACCAGCACACACCTTCCCAGCCTCTATCAGCACAAACCTTCCCAGCCTCTACCAGCACAAACCAACCCAGCCTCTACTAGCACACACCTTCCCTGCCTCTACCAGCACACACCTTCTCCGCCTCTACCAACACACACCTTCCCAGCCTCTACCAGCACACACCTTCCCAGCCTCTATCAGCACAAACCTTCCCAGCCTCTACCAGCACAAACCTTCCCAGCCTCTACCAGCACACACCTTCCCCGCCTCTACCAGCACACACCTTCCCAGCCTCTACCAGCACACACCTTCCCTGCCTCTACCAGCACACACCTTCCGAGGTTCTACCAGCACACACCTTCCCCGCCTCTACCAGCACACACCTTCCCCGCCTCTACCAGCACACACCTTCCCCGCCTCTACCAGCACACACCTTCCCCGCCTCTACCAGCACACACCTTCCCCGCCTCTACCAGCACACACCTTCCCCGCCTCTACCAGCACACACCTTCCCCGCCTCTACCAGCACACACCTTCCCCGCCTCTACCAGCACACACCTTCCCGCCTCTACCAGCACACACCTTCCCAGCCTCTATCAGCACACACCTTCCCAGCCTCTACCAGCACACACCTTCCCAGCCTCTACCAGCACACACCTTACCCGCCTCCATCAGCACACACCTTCCCAGCCTCTACCAGCACACACATTCCATCCCTCTACCAGCACACACCTTCCCCGCCTGTACCAGCATACACCTTCCCAGCCTCTACCAGCACACACATTCCATCCCTCTACCAGCACACACCTTCCCCACCTCTACCAGCACACACCTTCCCAGCCTCTACCAGCACACACATTCCATCCCTCTACCAGCACACACCATCCCAGCCTCTACCAGCACAAATCTTCCCTGCCTCTACCAGCACACACCTTCCCCACCTCTACCAGCACACACCTTCCCCGCATCTACCACGATACACCTTCCCCGCCTCTACCAGCACACACCTTCCACGCCTCGACTAGCACACACACCTTCCTGCCTCTACCAGCACACACCTTCCCAGCCTCTACCAGCACACACCTTCCACGCCTCTACCAGCACACACACCTTCCTGCCTCTACCAGCACACACCTTCCCCACCTCTACCAGCACACACCTTCCCCGCCTCTACCAGCACACACCTTCCCCGCCTCTCCCAGCACACACCTTCCCCGCCTCTACCAGCACACACCTTCCCCGCCTCTACCAGCACACACCTTCCCCGCATCTACCACGATACACCTTCCACGCCTCTACCAGCACACACCTTCCCAGCCTCTACCAGCACACACCTTCCCCGCCTCTACCAGCACACACACTTTCCCTGCCTTTACCAGCACACACCTTCCCCGCCTTTACCAGTACACACCTTCCCCGCCTCTACCAGCACACACCTTCCCCGCCTTTACCAGCACACACCTTCCCCGCCTTTACCAGTACACACCTTCCCCGCCTCTACCAGTACACACCTTCCCCGCCTCTACCAGCACACACCTTCCCCACCTTTACCAGCACACACCTTCCCAGCCTCTACCAGCACACACACTTTCCCTGCCTTTACTAGCACACACCTTCCCCGCCTTTACCAGTACACACCTTCCCCGCCTCTACCAGCACACACCTTCCCCGCCTTTACCTGCACACACCTTCCCCGCCTCTACCAGCACACACATTCCATCCCTCTACCAGCATACACTTTCCCCGCCTCTACCAGAACACACACTTTCCCCGCCTCTACCAGCACACACCTTCACCGCCTCTACCAACACACACCTTCCCAGCCTTTACCAGCACACACCTTCCCCGCCTCTCCCAGCAGACACCTTCCCTGCCTCTACCAGAACACACATCTTTTCAGCCTCTACCAGCACACACCTTCAGCGCCTCTACCAGCACACACCTTCCCGGCCTCTAACAGCACACACATTCCCCACATGTACTAGCACACACCTTTCCCGCCTCTAACAGCACACACCTTCCGAGTTTCTACCAGCACACACCTTCCCAGCCTCTACCAGCACACATCTTCCCAGCCTCTACCAGCACACACCCTCCCCGCCTCTACCAGCACACACCTTCCCAGCCTCTACAAGCACACACATTCCCTCCCTCTACCAGCATACACCTTCCCTTCCTCTACCAGCTCACACCTTCCCAGCCTCTACCAGTACAAACCTTCCCAGCCTCTACCAGCACACACCTTCCCAACCTCTTCCAGCACACACCTTCCCTTCCTCTACCAGCTCACTCCTTCCCAGCCTCTACCAGTACAAACCTTCCCCCCATCTACCAACACACACCTTCTCCGCTTGTACCAGCACACACCTTCCCAGCCTCTACCAGCACACACCTTCCCCGCCTCTACCAGCACACACCTTCCCTGCCTTTACCAGCACACACCTTCCCTGCCTTTACCAGCACACACCTTCTCCGCCTCTACCAACACACACCTTCCCAGCCTCTACCAGCACACACCTTCCCAGCCTCTACCAGCACACACCTTCCCAGCCTCTATCAGCACAAACCTTCCCAGCCTCTACCAGCACAAACCAACCCAGCCTCTACTAGCACACACCTTCCCTGCCTCTACCAGCACACACCTTCTCCGCCTCTACCAACACACACCTTCCCAGCCTCTACCAGCACACACCTTCCCAGCCTCTATCAGCACAAACCTTCCCAGCCTCTACCAGCACAAACCTTCCCAGCCTCTACCAGCACACACCTTCCCTGCCTCTACCAGCACACACCTTCCTCGCCTCTATCAGCACAAACCTTCCAAGCCTCTTCCAGCACAAACCTTCCCAGCCTCTACCAGCACACACCTTCCCTTCCTTTACCTGCACACACCTTCCCCGCCTCTACCAGCACACACATTCCATCCCTCTACCAGCATACACTTTCCCCGCCTCTACCAGAACACACACTTTCCCCGCCTCTACCAGCACACACCTTCACCGCCTCTACCAACACACACCTTCCCAGCCTCTACCAGCACACACATTCCATCCCTCTACCAGCAAACACCTTCCCTGCCTCTACCAGAACACACACACCATTCCAGCCTCTACCAGCACACACCTTCTCCGCCTCTACCAGCACACACCTTCCCAGCCTCTACCAGCACACACATTCCATCCCTCTACCAGCAAACACCTTCCCTGCCTCTACCAGCACACACATTCCATCCCTCTACCAGCAAACACCTTCCCTGCCTCTACCAGAACACACACCTTTCCAGCCTCTACCAGCACACACCTTCACCGCCTCTACAAGCTCGCACCTTCCCAGCCTCTACCATCACAAACCTTCCCAGCCTCTACCAGCACACACCTTCTCCGCCTCTACCAGCACACACCTTCCCAGCCTCTACCAGCACACACATTCCATCCCTCTACCAGCAAACACCTTCCCTGCCTCTACCAGCACACACATTCCATCCCTCTACCAGCAAACACCTTCCCTGCCTCTACCAGAACACACACCTTTCCAGCCTCTACCAGCACACACCTTCACCGCCTCTACAAGCTCGCACCTTCCCAGCCTCTACCATCACAAACCTTCCCAGCCTCTACCAGCACACACCTTCCCAGCCTCTACCAGCACACACCTTCCCCACCTCTACCAGCACACACCTTCCCCACCTCTACCAGCACACACCTTCCCTTCCTTTACCAGCACACACCTTCTTCGCCTCTACCAACACACACCTTCCCAGCCTCTACCAGCACACACCTTCCCAGCCTCTATCAGCACAAACCTTCCCCGCCTCTACCAGCACACACATTCCCTCCCTCTACAAGCACACACCTTCCCCCGCCTCTACCAGCACACACCTTCTCCGCTTGTACCAGCACACACCTTCCCCACCTCTACCAGCACACACATTCCCTGCCTCTACCAGCACACACCTTCCCAGCCTCTACCAGCACACACATTCCCCGCCTCTACCAGAAAACACACCTTCCCAGCCTCTACCAGCACACACCTTCCCCACCTCTACCAGCACACACATTCCCTGCCTCTACCAGCACACACCTTCCCTGCCTCTACCAGCACACACCTTCCCCGCCTCTACCAGCACACACCTTCCCCGCCTCTACAAGCACACACCTTCCCCGCCTCTACCAGCACACACCATCCCCGCCTCTACCAGCACACACCTTCCCCGCGTCTACCAGCACACACCTTCCCCACCTCTACCAGCACACACATTCCCTGCCTCTACCAGCACACACCTTCCCAGCCTCTACCAGCACACACATTCCCCGCCTCTACCAAAACACACACCTTCCCAGCCTCTACCAGCACACACCTTCCCCGCCTCTACCAGCACACACCTTCCCAGCCTCTACCAGCACACACCTTCCCTGCCTCTACCAGCACACACCTTCCGAGGTTCTACCAGCACACACCTTCCCCGCCTCTACCAGCACACACCTTCCCCGCCTCTACCAGCACACACCTTCCCCGCCTCTACCAGCACACACCTTCCCCGCCTCTACCAGCACACACCTTCCCCGCCTCTACCAGCACACACCTTCCCCGCCTCTACCAGCACACACCTTCCCTGCCTCTACCAGCACACACCTTCCCCGCCTCTACCAGCACACACCTTCCCGCCTCTACCAGCACACACCTTCCCAGCCTCTATCAGCACACACCTTCCCAGCCTCTACCAGCACACACCTTCCCAGCCTCTACCAGCACACACCTTACCCGCCTCCATCAGCACACACCTTCCCAGCCTCTACTAGCACACACATTCCATCCCTCTACCAGCACACACCTTCCCCGCCTGTACCAGCATACACCTTCCCAGCCTCTACCAGCACACACATTCCATCCCTCTACCAGCACACACCTTCCCCACCTCTACCAGCACACACCTTCCCAGCCTCTACCAGCACACACATTCCATCCCTCTACCAGCACACACCATCCCAGCCTCTACCAGCACAAATCTTCCCTGCCTCTACCAGCACACACCTTCCCCACCTCTACCAGCACACACCTTCCCCGCATCTACCACGATACACCTTCCCCGCCTCTACCAGCACACACCTTCCACGCCTCTACTAGCACACACACCTTCCTGCCTCTACCAGCACACACCTTCCCAGCCTCTACCAGCACACACCTTCCACGCCTCTACCAGCACACACACCTTCCTGCCTCTACCAGCACACACCTTCCCCACCTCTACCAGCACACACCTTCCACGCCTCTACCAGCACACACCTTCCCAGCCTCTACCAGCACACACCTTCCCCGCCTTTACCAGCACACACCTTCCCCGCCTCTACCAGCACACACCTTCCCCGCCTCTACCAGCACACACCTTCCCCGCCTTTACCAGCACACACCTTCCCCGCCTCTACCAGCACACACCTTCCCCGCCTCTACCAGCACACACCTTCCCCGCCTCTACCAGCACACACCTTCCCCGCATCTACCACGATACACCTTCCACGCCTCTACCAGCACACACCTTCCCAGCCTCTACCAGCACACACCTTCCCCGCCTCTACCAGCACACACACTTTCCCTGCCTTTACCAGCACACACCTTCCCCGCCTTTACCAGTACACACCTTCCCCGCCTCTACCAGCACACACCTTCCCCGCCTTTACCAGCACACACCTTCCCCGCCTTTACCAGTACACACCTTCCCCGCCTCTACCAGTACACACCTTCCCCGCCTCTACCAGCACACACCTTCCCCACCTTTACCAGCACACACCTTCCCAGCCTCTACCAGCACACACACTTTCCCTGCCTTTACCAGCACACACCTTCCCCGCCTTTACCAGTACACACCTTCCCCGCCTCTACCAGCACACACCTTCCCCGCCTTTACCTGCACACACCTTCCCCGCCTCTACCAGCACACACATTCCATCCCTCTACCTGCATACACTTTCCCCGCCTCTACCAGAACACACACTTTCCCCGCCTCTAGCAGCACACACCTTCACCGCCTCTACCAACACACACCTTCCCAGCCTTTACCAGCACACACCTTCCCCGCCTCTCCCAGCAGACACCTTCCCTGCCTCTACCAGAACACACATCTTTTCAGCCTCTACCAGCACACACCTTCAGCGCCTCTACCAGCACACACCTTCCCGGCCTCTAACAGCACACACATTCCCCACATGTACTAGCACACACCTTTCCCGCCTCTAACAGCACACACCTTCCGAGTTTCTACCAGCACACACCTTCCCAGCCTCTACCAGCACACATCTTCCCAGCCTCTACCAGCACACACCCTCCCCGCCTCTACCAGCACACACCTTCCCAGCCTCTACAAGCACACACATTCCCTCCCTCTACCAGCATACACCTTCCCTTCCTCTACCAGCTCACACCTTCCCAGCCTCTACCAGTACAAACCTTCCCAGCCTCTACCAGCACACACCTTCCCAACCTCTTCCAGCACACACCTTCCCTTCCTCTACCAGCTCACTCCTTCCCAGCCTCTACCAGTACAAACCTTCCCCCCATCTACCAACACACACCTTCTCCGCTTGTACCAGCACACACCTTCCCAGCCTCTACCAGCACACACCTTCCCCGCCTCTACCAGCACACACCTTCCCTGCCTTTACCAGCACACACCTTCCCTGCCTTTACCAGCACACACCTTCTCCGCCTCTACCAACACACACCTTCCCAGCCTCTACCAGCACACACCTTCCCAGCCTCTATCAGCACAAACCTTCCCAGCCTCTACCAGCACAAACCAACCCAGCCTCTACTAGCACACACCTTCCCTGCCTCTACCAGCACACACCTTCTCCGCCTCTACCAACACACACCTTCCCAGCCTCTACCAGCACACACCTTCCCAGCCTCTATCAGCACAAACCTTCCCAGCCTCTACCAGCACAAACCTTCCCAGCCTCTACCAGCACACACCTTCCCCGCCTCTACCAGCACACACCTTCCCAGCCTCTACCAGCACACACCTTCCCTGCCTCTACCAGCACACACCTTCCGAGGTTCTACCAGCACACACCTTCCCCGCCTCTACCAGCACACACCTTCCCCGCCTCTACCAGCACACACCTTCCCCGCCTCTACCAGCACACACCTTCCCCGCCTCTACCAGCACACACCTTCCCCGCCTCTACCAGCACACACCTTCCCCGCCTCTACCAGCACACACCTTCCCCGCCTCTACCAGCACACACCTTCCCCGCCTCTACCAGCACACACCTTCCCGCCTCTACCAGCACACACCTTCCCAGCCTCTATCAGCACACACCTTCCCAGCCTCTACCAGCACACACCTTCCCAGCCTCTACCAGCACACACCTTACCCGCCTCCATCAGCACACACCTTCCCAGCCTCTACCAGCACACACATTCCATCCCTCTACCAGCACACACCTTCCCCGCCTGTACCAGCATACACCTTCCCAGCCTCTACCAGCACACACATTCCATCCCTCTACCAGCACACACCTTCCCCACCTCTACCAGCACACACCTTCCCAGCCTCTACCAGCACACACATTCCATCCCTCTACCAGCACACACCATCCCAGCCTCTACCAGCACAAATCTTCCCTGCCTCTACCAGCACACACCTTCCCCACCTCTACCAGCACACACCTTCCCCGCATCTACCACGATACACCTTCCCCGCCTCTACCAGCACACACCTTCCACGCCTCGACTAGCACACACACCTTCCTGCCTCTACCAGCACACACCTTCCCAGCCTCTACCAGCACACACCTTCCACGCCTCTACCAGCACACACACCTTCCTGCCTCTACCAGCACACACCTTCCCCACCTCTACCAGCACACACCTTCCACGCCTCTACCAGCACACACCTTCCCAGCCTCTACCAGCACACACCTTCCCCGCCTTTACCAGCACACACCTTCCCCGCCTCTACCAGCACACACCTTCCCCGCCTCTACCAGCACACACCTTCCCCGCCTCTCCCAGCACACACCTTCCCCGCCTCTACCAGCACACACCTTCCCCGCCTCTACCAGCACACACCTTCCCCGCATCTACCACGATACACCTTCCACGCCTCTACCAGCACACACCTTCCCAGCCTCTACCAGCACACACCTTCCCCGCCTCTACCAGCACACACACTTTCCCTGCCTTTACCAGCACACACCTTCCCCGCCTTTACCAGTACACACCTTCCCCGCCTCTACCAGCACACACCTTCCCCGCCTTTACCAGCACACACCTTCCCCGCCTTTACCAGTACACACCTTCCCCGCCTCTACCAGTACACACCTTCCCCGCCTCTACCAGCACACACCTTCCCCACCTTTACCAGCACACACCTTCCCAGCCTCTACCAGCACACACACTTTCCCTGCCTTTACCAGCACACACCTTCCCCGCCTTTACCAGTACACACCTTCCCCGCCTCTACCAGCACACACCTTCCCCGCCTTTACCTGCACACACCTTCCCCGCCTCTACCAGCACACACATTCCATCCCTCTACCAGCATACACTTTCCCCGCCTCTACCAGAACACACACTTTCCCCGCCTCTACCAGCACACACCTTCACCGCCTCTACCAACACACACCTTCCCAGCCTTTACCAGCACACACCTTCCCCGTCTCTCCCAGCAGACACCTTCCCTGCCTCTACCAGAACACACATCTTTTCAGCCTCTACCAGCACACACCTTCAGCGCCTCTACCAGCACACACCTTCCCGGCCTCTAACAGCACACACATTCCCCACATGTACTAGCACACACCTTTCCCGCCTCTAACAGCACACACCTTCCGAGTTTCTACCAGCACACACCTTCCCAGCCTCTACCAGCACACATCTTCCCAGCCTCTACCAGCACACACCCTCCCCGCCTCTACCAGCACACACCTTCCCAGCCTCTACAAGCACACACATTCCCTCCCTCTACCAGCATACACCTTCCCTTCCTCTACCAGCTCACACCTTCCCAGCCTCTACCAGTACAAACCTTCCCAGCCTCTACCAGCACACACCTTCCCAACCTCTTCCAGCACACACCTTCCCTTCCTCTAATAGCTCACTCCTTCCCAGCCTCTACCAGTACAAACCTTCCCCCCATCTACCAACACACACCTTCTCCGCTTTTACCAGCACACACCTTCCCAGCCTCTACCAGCACACACCTTCCCCGCCTCTACCAGCACACACCTTCCCTGCCTTTACCAGCACACACCTTCCCTGCCTTTACCAGCACACACCTTCTCCGCCTCTACCAACACACACCTTCCCAGCCTCTACCAGCACACACCTTCCCAGCCTCTATCAGCACAAACCTTCCCAGCCTCTACCAGCACAAACCAACCCAGCCTCTACTAGCACACACCTTCCCTGCCTCTACCAGCACACACCTTCTCCGCCTCTACCAACACACACCTTCCCAGCCTCTACCAGCACACACCTTCCCAGCCTCTATCAGCACAAACCTTCCCAGCCTCTACCAGCACAAACCTTCCCAGCCTCTACCAGCACACACCTTCCCTGCCTCTACCAGCACACACCTTCCTCGCCTCTATCAGCACAAACCTTCCAAGCCTCTTCCAGCACAAACCTTCCCAGCCTCTACCAGCACACACCTTCCCTTCCTTTACCTGCACACACCTTCCCCGCCTCTACCAGCACACACATTCCATCCCTCTACCAGCATACACTTTCCCCGCCTCTACCAGAACACACACTTTCCCCGCCTCTACCAGCACACACCTTCACCGCCTCTACCAACACACACCTTCCCAGCCTCTACCAGCACACACATTCCATCCCTCTACCAGCAAACACCTTCCCTGCCTCTACCAGAACACACACACCATTCCAGCCTCTACCAGCACACACCTTCTCCGCCTCTACCAGCACACACCTTCCCAGCCTCTACCAGCACACACATTCCATCCCTCTACCAGCAAACACCTTCCCTGCCTCTACCAGCACACACATTCCATCCCTCTACCAGCAAACACCTTCCCTGCCTCTACCAGAACACACACCTTTCCAGCCTCTACCAGCACACACCTTCACCGCCTCTACAAGCTCGCACCTTCCCAGCCTCTACCATCACAAACCTTCCCAGCCTCTACCAGCACACACCTTCTCCGCCTCTACCAGCACACACCTTCCCAGCCTCTACCAGCACACACATTCCATCCCTCTACCAGCAAACACCTTCCCTGCCTCTACCAGCACACACATTCCATCCCTCTACCAGCAAACACCTTCCCTGCCTCTACCAGAACACATACCTTTCCAGCCTCTACCAGCACACACCTTCACCGCCTCTACAAGCTCGCACCTTCCCAGCCTCTACCATCACAAACATTCCCAGCCTCTACCAGCACACACCTTCCCAGCCTCTACCAGCACACACCTTCCCCACCTCTACCAGCACACACCTTCCCCACCTCTACCAGCACACACCTTCCCTTCCTTTACCAGCACACACCTTCTTCGCCTCTACCAACACACACCTTCCCAGCCTCTACCAGCACACACCTTCCCAGCCTCTATCAGCACAAACCTTCCCCGCCTCTACCAGCACACACATTCCCTCCCTCTACAAGCACACACCTTCCCCCGCCTCTACCAGCACACACCTTCTCTGCTTGTACCAGCACACACCTTCCCAGCCTCTACCAGCACACACCTTTCCAGCCTCTACCAGCACACACCTTCCCAGCCTCTACAAGCACACACAACTTCCCTGCCTCTACAAGCACACACCTTCCCCTCCTCTACCAGCACACACTTTCCCAGCCTCTACAAGCACACACCTTCCCCGCCTCTACCAGCACACACCTTCCCAGCCTCTACCAGCACACACGTTCCCAGCCTCTACCAGCTCACACATTCCATCCCTCTACCAGCATACACCTTCCCCGACTCTACCAGCACACACCTTCACCGCCTCTACCAGCACACACCTTCACAGCCTCTACCAGCACACACCTTCACAGCCTCCATCAGCACACACCTTCCCAGCCTCTATCAGCACACACCTTCCCACATCTACCAGCACACACTTTAACACCACTACCAGCACACACACCTTCTCTGCCTCTACCAGCACACACCTTCCCCGCCACTACCAACACACCTTCTCCGCCTCTACCAGCAAACACACCTTCCCAGCCTCTACCAGGACACACCTTCCCAGCCTGTACCAGCACACACCTTCCCTGCCTCTACCAGCACACACATTCCCTGCCTCTACCAGCACACACATTCCCTGCCTCTACCAGCACACACCTTCCCTGCCTCTACCAGCATACACATTCCCTGCCTCTACCAGCACACACACCTTCTCTGCCTCTACAAGCACACACCTTCCCCTCCTCTAACAGCACACACCTTCCCAGCCTCTACAAGCACACACCTTCTTCGCCTCTACCAGCTCACACCTTCCCCGCCTCTACCAGCACAAACCTTCCCAGCCTCTACCAGCACACACCTTCCCAGCCTCTACCAGCACAAACCTTCCCAGCCTCTACCAGCACACACCGTCCCAGCCTCTACCACCAAACACCTTCCCCTCCTTTATCAACACACACACCTTCCTAGCCTCTACCAGCAAACACCTTCCTGCCTCTACCAGCACACACCTCCGCCTCTACCAGCACACACCTTCCCAGCCTCTACCAGCACACACCTTCCTGCCTCTACCTGCACAGACACCTTCCCTGCCTCTACCAGCACACACCTTCCCAGCCTCTACTAGCACACACATTCCCTCCCTCTACCAGCATACACCTTCCCCGCCCCTACCAGAACACACACCTTCCCAGCCTCTACCAGCACACACCTTCCCCGCCTCTTCCAGCACAAACCTTCCCAGCCTCTACCAGCACAAACCTTCCCAGCCTCTACCAGCACACACCTTTTCAGCCTCTACCAGCACACACATTCCACCGCTCTACAATCACACACCCTCTCCGCCTCTACCAGCACACACCTTTCCAGCCTCTATCAGCATACACCTCCCCAGCCTCTACCAGCACACACCTTCCCAGCCTCTACCAGCACACACATTCCCCACATCTACCAGCACACACCTTCCCGCCTCTACCAGCACAAACATTTATTTTGCCTTTTCCAGCACACACCTTCCCCGCCTCTACCAGTACACACCTTCCTAGCCTCTACCAGCACACACCTTTTCCGCCTCATCCAACACACACCTTCCCAGCCTCTACCCATCACACACCTTCCCAGCCTCTATCAGCACAAACCTTCCCAACCTCTACCAGCACACACCTTACCCACCTCTTTCAGCACACACCTTCCCAGCCTCTACCAGCAAACACCTTCCCAGCCTCTACCAGCACACACCTTCCCAGCCTCTACCAGCACACACATTCCATCCCTCTACCAGCATACACCTTCCTGCCTCTACCTGAACACACACCTTCCCTGCCGCTACCAGAACAAACACCTTTCCAGCCTCTACCAGCAAACACCTTCACCGCCTCCATCAGTACACACCTTCCCAGCCTCTATCAGCACACACCTTCCCAGCCTCTATCAGCACACACCTTCCCAGCCTCTACCAGCACACACATTTCCCACATAAAGCAGAACGCTTTAAAAGAGACCAACGTCGTCGTTGCCTTTAAATCCCCTCTTGGGGACTGTAAGCCTCAAAAACCCCAGTATATAGGCAAGACAACAACATCTCTTTCTAGGCGTTTTACGATGCATAAGCAACAGGGCTCCATTAAGGAACATATAATCTCTTCCCACAAACAACTATCACCAGAGAAATCTTAGCAAACAACACAGAAATCATCGATAAATACAGCGATAGCAGGCGGCTTGACGTCTGCGAGGCACTACACATCAAGAAGTCAACACCAGCAATCAACAGCCAATTAATGCACAACTATATTCTACCTACTTCAAGACTCCGCTCCAATATAGAAGCATCAAGAAATATGGACCAATAGGCTTTCTACAATCACTTCCATTTCAATACCCATTGTTTCGTGTTCTGTCTTGTGTTGATGAAATTTATACCCTATTAAATACCACCTCACCCCATCCACCTCACTCAAATGTAGATGTAAACAAATCGGAGATATGTAAGTTCTATTCAGTTGTGTATGTGTAAAGTCTTTGAAAATGTAATAAGTTTTACGAAACGCGCTCAAGTGTTGGCTCACACTAGAAATAAAAATTAATTTTGGAGAATTGATTTTTTAATTACCTCCAACAGTGAAAAGAAATGTACGAAAGATTGAGAAAATTCGTGTTAGAATTATTAATCTTACTTTTTCAGTCATATTTAATAATATATGTCTACAGGAAAGACTGCTACCAAAAAAAAAAGTATAGGCTTATTATATATATATATATATATATATATATATATATATATATATAAGCCTATACTTGCATAAACCACAAGGGAAGATTAACAATCTTTGGACAACACCCACCAGTGAGACTCGAACCCAGAAAGCACAACTACCTTCCAGTAGCTGCCATAACTAGTATGCTTTAACCCACTACACCATCAGACCCTACAAAAGAAGTAGAGACTTCGAGATATATATACATCTCAAACATCTCCACTTCCCGAGGGCACCAGATGAGTGTGAGGTTAGTCTGCATTTTTCGTCAAGCCACTGTCAATGTGAGAGAACTCGTGTCCAGCTTATAAGCCTATACTTGCATATACCACAGGGGAAGATTAACAACCTTTGGACAACACCCACCAGTGAGACTCGAACCCGGAAAGCACAACTACCTTCCAGTAGCTGCCATAACTAGTATGCTTTAACCCACTACACCATCAGACACTACAAAAGAA
Source organism: Procambarus clarkii (assembly GCF_040958095.1). Lineage (NCBI taxonomy): Eukaryota > Metazoa > Arthropoda > Malacostraca > Decapoda > Cambaridae > Procambarus > Procambarus clarkii. The sequence goes on along the minus strand of NC_091230.1, from coordinate 8,977,988 downwards.
GTAGAGACTTCGAGATATATATACATCTCAAACATCTCCACTTCCCGAGGGCACCAGATGAGTGTGAGGTTAGTCTGCATTTTTCGTCAAGCCACTGTCAATGTGAGAGAACTCGTGTCCAGCTTATAAGCCTATACTTGCATAAACCACAAGGGAAGATTAACAATCTTTGGACAACACCCACCAGTGAGACTCGAACCCAGAAAGCACAACTACCTTCCAGTAGCTGCCATAACTAGTATGCTTTAACCCACTACACCATCAGACCCTACAAAAGAAGTAGAGACTTCGAGATATATATACATCTCAAACATCTCCACTTCCCGAGGGCACCAGATTAGTGTGAGGTTATATATATATATATATATATATATATATATATATATATATATACATACATATATATATATATATATATATATATATATATATATATATATATATATATATATATATACATATATATACATATATATATGTCCCCCTTCTTCCAGCCAGAGGTGGTACTCTTTTATTTAAAAAAAAAAATATATATATATATATATATATATATATATATATATATATATATACTTTTCAGCCTACTATGCAAGGCCTGATTTGCCTAATAAGCCTAGTTTTCTTGAATTAATATTTTTCTCTAATTGTTTTCTAATGAAATGATAAAGCTACCCATTTCATTATGTATGCCCTCTTGCCCTCTTGGGGACTGTAAGCTCCAAAGAACCCAGTATATAGGCAAGACAACAACATCTCTTTCTAGGCGTTTAACGATGCATAAGCAACAGGGCTCCATTAAGGAACATATAATCTCTTCCCACAACCAAACCATCGCCAGAGAAATCCTAGTAAACAACACAGAAATCATCGATAGATACAGCGATAGCAGGCGGCTAGACGTTTCCGAGGCACTACGCATCAAGAAGTCAACACCAGCAATCAACAGCCAATTAATGCACAACTATATTCTACCCACCTCAAGACTCCGCTCCAATATAGAAGCATCAAGAAATATGGACCAATAGGCTTTCTACAAACACTTCTATTCAATGCCCATTGTTTCGTGTTCTGTCTTGTGTTGATGAAATTAGTACCCTATTAATACCACCTCTTGTTCTGTCTTGTGTTGATGAAATAATACCCTATTAATGCCACCTCACCCCATCCACCTCACTCAGATGTAGATATAAAATCGGAGATGCGTAAGTTCTATTCAGTTGTGTATTTGTAAACTAAAGTCTTTGAAAATGTAATAAGTTTTACGAAACGCGCTCGTGTCGCGTCAGACTAGAAATAAAAATGAATTTTGGAGAATTGATTTTTGATTTACCTCCAACAGTGAAAAGAAATGTACGAAAGATTGAGAAAATTCGTGTTAGAATTATTAATCTTACTTTTTCGGTCATATTTAATAATATATGTCTACAGGAAAGACTGCTACCAAAAAAAAAAAAATATACTAATATTAAAACGCACGACCCAGCAGCAAGGAATCAAGCCTTCACGATAAAATATCGCCAGGATCTGATTCGTGATCAGATATACAAGGCAGAGAATGAAATCAAAGACAACAAAACGCAACTACTTCAAGCTACAAACGAGTGGAGAAATAGCAACATCGACGAAAGTATCCATACCCGCATTGAACAACACCTCGACATCCTCACAGACCCACATCACCTCAGCACTGAAACAAGGATTATCAAGAAACTAACAACATTATATGGAGGACCTATGGCAATTCCACGACCAAGAGATGGCTTCCTGAACCTTGCAGGAATTAACCTCACTGAGGACCAAGTCACTCTCCTAAATCTGGGCATAAACTGTCATGTTATGTCCAGACCGAGTGAGATGGCCCGGAAAGTAGAGTTGGAAATTCTGTTGGACGACATATTCGACCTCGAGACACAAAAGAAGGTCACTACCAAAGATACTTTACAAGCAGAACTTATTGCAGAAGGAGGAAAGAATCGAGGCAATTACAGAAGCACCATACTGTCCCCCGAGCTCAAAGCGGCAGCTAAAAGCCTTCGTGAGAACAAGGAGATAGTCGTCAGGAGAGGTGACAAGTTGCCAATATATGTCATTCTTAAAAAAGACGAATATCTGGCGAAAATGAACATCATACTCTCTGACCAAACTAAGTTCCAAAGGGTAACGAAGGACACTACAGCCGAATTAAAAGCAAAGGTCAACAAACTGATCGAAACTGTGAACGCCAAGAAATCCGGACTCCACCTGCCAAAGATCATTGGGGAATATAAACCTGGATATGCGTATGGAAATGTCAAGACACACTAGCCTGGAAACCCACTTCGGCCAATCATTAGCCAGATACCCACACCCACGTACAGACTGGCGAAGCGACTCAACGGCCTGCTGACTCCTTATGTTCCTTGCGCCTTTAGCCTGAAGTCTCCAAAGGAATTTGTTGACTTACTGCAGGGCACACGGGCCACAGGGATAAGAGCCTCGTTGGACGTAGAATCGCTGTTTACCAACGTACCTGTGTACGAGACAATCGGGATGATAGCCGACAGAGTGTATCGTGATCCAACCTGTACTCCTCTTGACATACCAGAAAATATTCTGAGGAAACTACTCCAAGCTTGTACTAAAGAGGCACCCTTCTTGAGCCCGGATGGGCACATGTATAAGCAAGTAGATGGGGTCGCCATGGGTTCTCCCCTAGGTGTCCTGTTTGCAAACTTCTACATGGGTACCATCGAGCAAAAAGTCTTAGTCGACATGAACTTGAAACCGGCCATATACTGCAGGTATGTTGACGACATTTTTACACAGGTACCTGATGTCAGACATCTGCAGGAGCTGAAGGAGGCATTTGAGCAGAGTTCCGTGTTGCGTTTTACTTACGAGATGGAAAAGGATGGGAAGCTGCCCTTTCTAGATGTAACAATCATGGAAAAGAGCGGAGGTTTCCACACTGCAGTCAACACTAAGGAAACGAACATAGGAATGTGCCTAAATGCCAACAGCGACTGCCCAGACAGGTACAAGAGGAGTGTTGTTAATGCATATGTCGACCATGCTCTCAGCCACAGCTCAGAATGGAAGCAAGTCGACGAAGAACTCTGTAGGGTAAGGCAGGTCCTAGTCAACAACGGCTTCTCCAATGGTTTCGTCGAAGACATCATAAAAAGGAAAGTGAAACACCATGCAACCTCTGAAGAGACAACTAACACAACACCTATACCCCCTATTAGACTATTTTACAGGAACTTCTTTTCCACAGCTCATAAAACGGAGGAAAGGGTCCTGAAAGATATTGTTAATAGAAACGTTATCCCTACAGACAAAAATCAGAGGATACAACTGACGATTTACTATAAAACCAGAAAAACGGCCAGCCTACTCATGAGAAACTCTCCAGACACAAAACAGAACGCTTTAAAAGAGACTAACGTCGTCTATGCCTTCAAATGCCCTCTTGGGGACTGTAAGCTCCAAAAAACCCAGTATATAGGCAAGACAACAACATCTCTTTCTAGGCGTTTAACGATGCATAAGCAACAGGGCTCCATTAAGGAACATATGATTTCTTCCCACAACCAAACCATCGCCAGAGAAATCCTAGTAAACAACACAGAAATCATCGATAGATACAGCGATAGCAGGCGGCTTGACGTTTGCGAGGCACAACACATCAAGAAGTCAACACCAGCAATCAACAGCCAATTAATGCACAACTATATTCTACCCACCTCAAGACTCCGCTCCAATATAGAAGCATCAAGAAATATGGACCAATAGGCTTTCTATAAACACTTCAATTCAATACCCATTGTTTCGTGTTCTGTCTTGTGTTGATGAAATTAATACCCTATTAATACCACCTCTTGTTCTGTCTTGTGTTGATGAAATTAATACCCTATTAATGCCACCTCACCCCATCCACCTCACTCAAATGTAGATATAAAATCGGAGATGCGTAAGTTCTATTCAGTTGTGTATTTGTAAACTAAAGTCTTTGAAAATGTAATAAGTTTTACGAAACGCGCTCGTGTCGCGTCAGACTAGAAATAAAAATGAATTTTGGAGAATTGATTTTTGATTTACCTCCAACAGTGAAAAGAAATGTACGAAAGATTGAGAAAATTCGTGTTAGAATTATTAATCCTACTTTTTCGGTCATATTTAATAATATATATATATATATATATATATATATATATATATATATATATATATATATATATATATATATATATATATATATATATATATATATATATATATTATTAAATATGACCGAAAAAGTAAGATTAATAATTCTAACACGAATTTTCTCAATCTTTCGTACATTACGCTTCACTGTTGGAGGTAAATAAAAAATCACTTCTACAAAATTCATTTTTATTTCTAGTCTGACGCGACACGGGCGCGTTTCGTAAAACTTATTACATTTTCAAAGACTTCACAAATACACAACTGATTAGAACGTATCTCTGATTTTATATCTACATTTGAGTGAGGTGGGAAGGGTGATGTGGCATTAACACAAGACAGAACAGGAGGGGATATTAATAGGGTATTAAAAGTATCAACACAAGACAGAACAGAAACAATGGGTATTGAATAGAAGTGTTTGTAGAAAGCCTATTGGTCCATATTTCTTGATGCTTCTATATTGGAGCGGAGTCTTGAGGTGGGTAGAATATAGTTGTGCAATAATTGGCTGTTGATTGCTGGTGTTGACTTCTTGATGTGTAGTGCGTAACGCTCTTCCCATAACCAAACCATCGCCAGAGAAATCCTAGTAAACAACACAGAAATCATCGATAGCAGGCGGCTTGACGTTTGCGAGGCACTACACATCAAGAAGTCAACACCAGCAATCAACAGCCAATTATTGCACAACTATATTCTACCCACCTCAAGACTCCGCTCCAATATAGAAGCATCAAGAAATATGGACCAATAGGCTTTCTACAAACACTTCTATTCAATACCCATTGTTTCTGTTCTGTCTTGTGTTGATACTTTTAATACCCTATTAATATCCCCTCCTGTTCTGTCTTGTGTTAATGCCACATCACCCTTCCCACCTCACTCAAATGTAGATATAAAATCAGAGATACGTTCTAATCAGTTGTGTATTTGTGAAGTCTTTGAAAATGTAATAAGTTTTACGAAACGCGCCCGTGTCGCGTCAGACTAGAAATAAAAATGAATTTTGGAGAAGTGATTTTTTATTTACCTCCAACAGTGAAGCGTAATGTACGAAAGATTGAGAAAATTCGTGTTAGAATTATTAATCTTACTTTTTCGGTCATATTTAATAATATATGTCTACAGGAAAGACTGCTACCAAAATATACTAATATATATATATATATATATATATATATATATATATATATATATATATATATATATATATATATATATATATATATATATATATATATATATTTTTTTAAGATGAATAGGAAAACCAGGGATATACTGAACATCTTGTATCAGAATCTTTACTTTAAAAAACATAACGTTTCGAATACTTCTCGTATTCATCATCAGATCTAAAAGAAAAAACAGAAATCACAGTCAAATAGCTGGTAAACAAAGAACTCATACTGAATATAATTGCCTATCAAAGAAAGGAAAAGCTTAAAAAGCAAAACACTTAAGCGCACTTAAAGTGATCAATACAAATAAAACTTATTAACTGTCACATATATTAAAACTAATTTAAAATCCATTAAACTACAAGATGAAATTTATAACTACTAAAACAAACCATTCTATTAAACTTACGTGAAGTGATCAGAAGTGAAACTTGATACCTAACACATAGATACTAAACACTATAACAAATATTTATATAATGTCTACAAATCTACAAAAAATGTATGTAAAATACAAACAGAATAAACGACAATTATAAAGTACTAACCAAAATCTTATAAAAAACTCAAATATTAAATACAATTAAATACCAAAAAATGTATTATATATCCTACATAGAAGATTATATTAATGTACAATGTTAAGACTTGAAATAAGTAAGAAAGGGCAAGGACATGGTAAACTAAACAAAATTAAACTACCAAAATAAACTAAAAATCTAAATTACAGGGCCTACTGTGCACTATACAGTGTACAATTGGACAGCTGAAAGGTTGCTATTTAACAGAGGCCGCAGTTCCTTTATATATAAGGATTCCATTACTCTCAAATCTGACTGGCCATTCATACAAGTGTCCAGAATTTTAAAATCAGATTCCAGCAGAGAATGATCAAACTCATAACAATGGTTTCTAATCTCCGAAAATGCTGGTTTAGACAATGGTAATCCAGTCCTAAAAGATAATCCCCGGTGCTCAAGTATCCTAATCTTAAAGTTCCGAATGGAACTCCCGACATATCCAGCATTACAGCTGGAACAATTATACATATATACGACATTTGAGCACAAGGGGATAGGCACTTTATCTTTAAATTTAAAATAAGAGCCTATGGTATTTGTGTTGACAAAAATAAATCTAAAGTCTACTTGAGGATAACACTGCTGCAACAGTCTCCTCAAACGACTCCTTACAGAAAAGCTAATACTGCCTATAAAATGGTAATTTAATATATTTAAGATCCCTTTCCACTGTAGTAATCCTACACGATGGATGAAACTTCTTATTTAAGAAATTCCTTATAAAAGTATAAACCATATGCACAGGATAACCATTATTTGAAAAAAAATTCACAAGAAAATTAATTTCCTGATCAAAGTTATTCCAATTAGAACATAAAACAAAGGCCCTATTCAGTAGAGTGTAAATAGCATTTTTCTTAAAAATATCAGGAACAAAGGAATTAAAATTTAAACCTAAACCAGTAAAGGTTGGTTTCCTAAAAACATTAGTGTTGAACCCATTAAGGTTATTCACTTTTACATCAAGAAACGACAATGAATTATTAACTTCACACTCTGCAGTAAACCGTATATTACTACTGCAGAGTGTGAAGTTAATAATTCATTGTCGTTTCTTGATGTAAAAGTGAATAACCTTAATGGGTTCAACACTAATGTTTTTAGGAAACCAACCTTTACTGGTTTAGGTTTAAATTTTAATTCCTTTGTTCCTGATATTTTTAAGAAAAATGCTATTTACACTCTACTGAATAGGGCCTTTGTTTTATGTTCTAATTGGAATAACTTTGATCAGGAAATTAATTTTCTTGTGAATTTTTTTTCAAATAATGGTTATCCTGTGCATATGGTTTATACTTTTATAAGGAATTTCTTAAATAAGAAGTTTCATCCATCGTGTAGGATTACTACAGTGGAAAGGGATCTTAAATATATTAAATTACCATTTTATGGCAGTATTAGCTTTTCTGTAAGGAGTCGTTTGAGGAGACTGTTGCAGAAGTGTTATCCTCAAGTAGACTTTAGATTTATTTTTGTCAACACAAATACCATAGGCTCTTATTTTAAATTTAAAGATAAAGTGCCTATCCCCTTGTGCTCAAATGTCGTATATATGTATAATTGTTCCAGCTGTAATGCTGGATATGTCGGGAGTTCCATTCGGAACTTTAAGATTAGGATACTTGAGCACCGGGGATTATCTTTTAGGACTGGATTACCATTGTCTAAACCAGCATTTTCGGAGATTAGAAACCATTGTTATGAGTTTGATCATTCTCTGCTGGAATCTGATTTTAAAATTCTGGACACTTGTATGAATGGCCAGTCAGATTTGAGAGTAATGGAATCCTTATATATAAAGGAACTGCGGCCTCTGTTAAATAGCAACCTTTCAGCTGTCCAATTGTACACTGTATAGTGCACAGTAGGCCCTGTAATTTGATTTTTAGTTTATTTTGGTAGTTTAATTTTGTTTAGTTTACCATGTCCTTGCCCTTTCTTACTTATTTCAAGTCTTAACATTGTACATTAATATAATCTTCTATGTAGGATATATAATACATTTTTTGGTATTTAATTGTATTTAATATTTGAGTTTTTTATAAGATTTTGGTTAGTACTTTATAATTGTCGTTTATTCTGTTTGTATTTTACATACATTTTTTGTAGATTTGTAGACATTATATAAATATTTGTTATAGTGTTTAGTATCTATGTGTTAGGTATCAAGTTTCACTTCTGATCACTTCACGTAAGTTTAATAGAATGGTTTGTTTTAGTAGTTATAAATTTCATCTTGTAGTTTAATGGATTTTAAATTAGTTTTAATATATGTGACAGTTAATAAGTTTTATTTGTATTGATCACTTTAAGTGCGCTTAAGTGTTTTGCTTTTTAAGCTTTTCCTTTCTTTGATAGGCAATTATATTCAGTATGAGTTCTTTGTTTACCAGCTATTTGACTGTGATTTCTGTTTTTTCTTTTAGATCTGATGATGAATACGAGAAGTATTCGAAACGTTATGTTTTTTAAAGTAAAGATTCTGATACAAGATGTTCAGTATATCCCTGGTTTTCCTATTCATCTTAAAATTAAGATTCCCGAAGGGAACTTCGATTATAAATATATATATATATATATATAAAATATATCAATCTCAAAAATAGAGGGAACGGACGCTGGGAGGAGGCTCTGCCGGCCATGTGCCATTATCTTGTGGCATCCTGACCCCACCGGGCCCAGACTCAACAGTGTGCAGTGTGAACATCCTGGGAAGGAGTGAGAGTGGCGGGAAGTGTCCAGGGTGAACTATCGCAACCAGAAACAATCAAACAAGTGGATTGGCAGTGTGGAATCGTTTGAACTGCAGTGAGGGCCAACAAGGGCGCCCTGAGGGGCTCCCTCGGTTATGGTGGTGGGGGTGGGGGGTGGTTGGGATGGGGTGTTGTTGTGCGGTCAGTCGAGGGAGGTGACCAGTGTGTAAGTGTTTATGAAAATATCCCTGAAAAATAGATACCTCGGCTCCCGGGAAACAGGTATCGTGTTTTAAGTGCATCGAGTCCACAGTGAACCAGATTATATTGTGCAGTGATATATCACGAAATTATACAAACGTGTTAGTGTCACCCCTCTGACCCCCCCCCCCCATCCCCACACCCGCTAGTGTGTACCGTTACCCAACCCAAGAGTCACCTCCCCACCCTGCCCCACCCCAACCGCGACCGCTACCTCCCTGTGTCCACCCTCTCACGCTACGTCCGCCCAGCGCCCCCAGCGCCCACCCAGCCTTCGCCCAGCGCCCGCCAAGCGCCCACTCAGCCTTCGCCCAGCGCCCACCCAGCGCCCGCCCAGCGCCCGCCCAGCGCCCATCCAGCATTCGCCCAGCGCCCGCCCAGCGCCCGCCCGGCGCCCGCCCGGCGCCCACCCAGCGCCCACCCAGCGCCCGCCCAGCGCTCGCCGATGTCGCAGGTCACGACTGACAGCCAGGCTTCTCTCAGCCAAGAGGAGCCATCAATCGACGACAGGTATGGCACATGCCAAGTGTGTGACAAGGTGTGGAGACTCAAGCGTAACGGAGATGTGCGCAAGCATGCTCACAACGGAACCGATTGTCCGGGTATGTGGCGCCCTCCCAAAGAGGGTATCAATCAAGGCCCCGCTCCAGCAGTCAGGGAAAACACCTCCAACAGCTTCATTTCGACTGAGAATCTACTAGAAGCCATCAAAGCAACATCGGTTGGAACCTTGCAGCACATACCTAAAGCTGCCCGGCCCCAGGCAGCAGCCAAACTATCCAGCCTCTTGAAAAAGGTCAATGACTCGCCCGGAACCATCCAAGCATGGCACAACCTTCTCCTGTTTGGTAACATATGCCTAGCTGTCCCTGCAAGGAGAGACAAATCACTAGCTTCGTCGGTCATTATGGCTATAAATAGTTTTCCTAGAGAGGACAACCAGGCACCCCTCCCCACCCGTGCCAAAAACACCCACGGTAGGAAAGGTATCAACAGCAGAACCGAGGCATCCAAAATCAGAGCAACAGTCAGCAAGAAAATAGAAGAAGGCAACACAATAGGGGCGATCGGAGTCATCACCAGTGAAGACACAGTTGCCACCAGGGATGCCGATATAGCACAAGCCCTGAGGGAAAAACACCCACCCAGAGCTCCACGTGACGACAGTGTTCCCCTAGTCGGTGTCACCAGAGCAGAACCCCTGTGTGTGCTCGAATCCATGGTGCATAAAACAGCTTTATTCTTCCCACCAGGATCAGCAGGTGGGTTCACAGGACTACGACCCAACCATATCAAACAAATGCTCAACCCTGCACTGGGAGACATTGCACAGGGCCTCCTGGTGGAACTAACTAGATTCGCCAACACATGTCTAGCTGGCAACATACCAGAGACCATACGGCCTCTCTTTTTTGGCGCTACCCTCTGTGCCCTGAGGAAAAAAGATGGAGGAATCAGACCGATAGCTGTGGGAAATTCACTCCGGCGTCTCGTCGCTAAGGCTGCTGCTAGAGCAGTTAGTCAGGCAGCAGCCGACATGCTGAAGCCAAAACAGCTTGGGTTTGGCATTCCGCAAGGGTGTGAGGCAGCGGCTCATGCAGGTAGAGCCTACATTGCCAACATTACGAATGAAAAAGCCCTGATAAAGCTGGACTTCAAAAATGCTTTCAATCTGGTTAGAAGGGATGCAGTACTCAGTGCAGTTCATCGCCTTTTTCCTTCCCTCTACCCGTTTGTAAACTCATGCTACAGCAAGAATCTAACTCTGCTTTTTTGGGGAACATGAAATTGAATCACAAGAAGGTGTCCAACAGGGTGACCCCCTTGCTCCTTTTCTTTTCTGCCTAGTTATCAAGGAAGTCACCGATAACCTGTCCAGTAAGCTCAACATTTGTTTTTTGGACGATGGTACTCTAGCCAGCTCCCCAGCCTCACTCTTGGACGACATAAGAATAATTCAAGAGCAAGGAGCAAGCCTAGGCCTCACTCTGAACCCTTCCAAGTGCGAAATAACCTCCACCAACCAGCACATAATAGAGCAAATAAAGGTTGTTTTGCCTGACATTCATACAACCAAACCTGAGGACAGCACACTCCTAGGTGCTCCTCTTGGAAGGAATGCCATCGATGGGGTCCTTGGTAAGAAGATCACTGACCTGAAGAGGATGAACGAGAGGATTGAAGACATCGATGCTCATGATGCACTTTACCTCATCACCAGATGCTTGTCCCTCCCCAGGCTGACCTACTTTCTAAGATGTTCGCCATCGTTCAACAATATTAAATTAGAAGAGTACGACAGCTTGCTGAAATCAACACTAGAAAAAGCCCTCAATCTTTCCCTCAGCGACTTACAGTGGAAACAGGCTTTCCTTCCTGTCAGACTCGGGGGCCTTGGCGTGCGCACAGCAACACAAATTGCTGTACCAGCGTTCCTGTCCTCTTCAGTGGGGTCTGACAACTTGGTGAAGGAAATCCTACCTGAGCACCTAGTTCAACAGGCAGGGGTACATGATCCCAGCTTCACAGACTGCACAACCAAATGGGTCTCTCTCGCAGGACCAGCACCCCAACCACCGCCTTCTGAAGCCCATAAGCAATCCAGCTGGTATCACCCCATTGCTGACCAAGAAGCTGCGACTTTGCTAGAAGCTGCGTCAACACCACATGACACTGCCCGACTTAGAGCTGTAGCAGCTCCCCATGCAGGTGATTTCCTATTACCAACCCCAATGTCAGCAACCGGCACCCATCTCACACCACAGGCCCTACGAATTGCCGTGGCTCTCCGCCTCGCTGCCCCAATCCACACCGAATACAAGTGTATTTGCGGCGAGGCAGAGGCCGACAGATACGGACGGCATGGCCTTCTCTGCCAAAGGACAGGAGGATGGCATGCAAGACACGGCGAGGTCAATGACATTATTAAGAGAAGCCTTACCACAGCCGGTTGTCCAGCAGAGAGAGAGCCCCGTTACCTAATGTCCCGCAAATCTGATGAGCCTGTCGGTCGCCCAGACGGAATCACAGTGAAACCCTGGAAGAATGGTAGACAGTTGGTGTGGGACTACACTTGCGTTTCAACTTTAGCCAATACCTATGTTGACTTCAGTGCTACACAAGCAGGAGGAGCTGCCAATCACCGGGAAGCGGCCAAGTCACGTAAATACAGAGACCGTGAGCACCACTACAATTTTGTCCCCATTGCCTCAGAGACACTTGGTGCCTGGGGTAAAAGTGCTGCTAGCTTTTTGAAGGAGTTGGGGTCTAAGCTAATAGAAACAACTAGAGACCCTAGAGCTGCCAGTTTTCTTTTTCAGCGCCTTAGTGTGGCAATCCAGAGAGGAAATGCTCACTGCATCCATGGTTCCTGCCCGCCATCTGAGGAGCTGGAAGAGCTGTACAACTTGTAACAAGCAGCCTTGCACCCTGCATGTAATCAATATTGTAACTTTTTTTGTGTAATGACATTTTCAAATAAAGTTAGATAAATATATACACATACCAAAAGAATAGGGGTGGTAGGCGAAGAAAATATCAAAGTGTTCAGTGAGGATCCACAAGGTCTTCTCTGAGTACTCTTTATTTTCTTCTCCGAGGCTGTGGGTCCCTACACTTGCACCAGAGGTGGTACCCCTTCTAGGTATTAAAAAAAAAAAAAAAAAAAAAAAATATATATATATATATATATATATATATATATATATATATATATATATATATATATATATATATATATATATATATATATATATATATATGCGAACAAGCCTGAATGGTCCCCAGGACATATGCAACTGAAAACTCACACCCCAGAAGTGACTCGAACCCATACTCCCAGAAGCAACGCAACTGGTATGTACAAGACGCCTTAATCCACTTGACCATCACGACCGGACATAATGAGGTATGAGTTTAATGAGGTATCTGGGGTGTGAGTTTTCAGTTGCATATGTCCTGGGGACCATTCAGGCTTGTTCGCATTTGTGTTCCTCACGTGTGCCCCAAAGAATGAGGTGATTTGGTAAAAATGCTATGCCCAAGATAACTATCCGAGTGCCGGCGGTGGGGTGGTTCATATAGCCTCGGCTATCACCTCATTATGTCCGGTCGTGATGGTCAAGTGGATTAAGGCGTCTTGTACATACCAGTTGCGTTGCTTCTGGGAGTATGGGTTCGAGTCACTTCTGGGGTGTGAGTTTTCAGTTGCATATGTCCTGGGGACCATTCAGGCTTGTTCGCATTTGTGTTCCTCACGTGTGCCCCAAAGAATGAGGTGATTTGGTAAAAATGCTATGCCCAAGATAACTATCCGAGTGCCGGCGGTGGGGTGGTTCATATAGCCTCGGCTATCACCTCATTATGTCCGGTCGTGATGGTCAAGTGGATTAAGGCGTCTTGTACATACCAGTTGCGTTGCTTCTGGGAGTATGGGTTCGAGTCACTTCTGGGGTGTGAGTTTTCAGTTGCATATGTCCTGGGGACCATTCAGGCTTGTTCGCATTTGTGTTCCTCACGTGTGCCCCAAAGAATGAGGTGATTTGGTAAAAATGCTATGCCCAAGATAACTATCCGAGTGCCGGCGGTGGGGTGGTTCATATAGCCTCGGCTATCACCTCATTATGTCCGGTCGTGATGGTCAAGTGGATTAAGGCGTCTTGTACATACCAGTTGCGTTGCTTCTGGGAGTATGGGTTCGAGTCACTTCTGGGGTGTGAGTTTTCAGTTGCATATGTCCTGGGGACCATTCAGGCTTGTTCGCATATATATATATATATATATATATATATATATATATATATATATATATATATATATATATATATATATATTAGTATATTTTGGTATCAGTCTTTCTTGTAAACATATGATATTTAGTAAGATTAATAATTCTAACACGAATTTTCTCAATATTTCTTATGTTTCTTTTCACTGTCGATGGTAATTGAAAAATCAATTCTCGAAAATTGATTTTTATTTCTAGTCTGACGCGGCACTTGAACGCGTCTCGTAATAATTTATTACATTTTCAAAGACTTTCAAAGATTTTCAAAGGAAAGAAAGACAAGGCTGAGAGCATGTTCGACACAAGCGTTAACAACACTCCTCTTGTACCTGTCTTGGCAGTCAATGTGTGCATTGAGGCACATTCCTATGTTTGTTTCCATAGTGTAGACTGCAGTGTGAAAACCTCCGCCCCTTTCCATGACTGTTAAATCTAGAAAGGGCAGCTTCCCATCCTTCTCTATCTCGTAAGTTAAACGCAACACAGAATTTCGCTCAAATGCCTCCTTCAGCTCCTGCAGATGTCTGACATCAGATACCTGTGTAAAATGTCGTCAACATACCTGCAGTATATGGCTGGTTTCAAGTTCATGTCGACTAAGACCTTCTGTTCTATGGTCATCGAATAGAAGGTTGTAGTCGACATGAACTTGACCTGTCGTACCTCCTCTTGTACCTGTCGACACGACAGGTACAAGAGGAGTGTTGTTAACGCTTATGTCGACCGTGCTCTCAGCCAGAGCTATGGATGGAAGCAAGTCGATGAAGAACTCTGTAGGGTAAGGCAGGTCCTAGTCAACAATGGCTTCTCTAGTGGTTTCGTTGAAGACATAAAAAGAAGGAAGGTGAAACGTCATGCAACCTCTGAAGAGACAACTAACACAACACCTGTATGTTATACTATTTTACAGGAATTTCTTTTCCTCAGCTCATAAAACGGAGGAAAGGGTCCTGAAAAATATTGTTAATAGGAACGTTATCCCTACAGACAAAAATCAAAAGATACAATTGACGAATTACTTTAAAACCAAAAAAACGGCCAACCTACTAATGAGAAACTCTCCGGGTACAGAGCAGAACGCTTTAAAAGAGACCAACGTCGTCTATGCCTTCAAATGCCCACTTGGGGACTGTAAGCCTTAATGAACTCAGAATATAGGCAAAACAACATCTCTTTCAAGACGATTAACGATGCATAAGCAACAGGGCTCCATTAAGGAACATATAATCTCTTCCCACAACCAGACCATCACCAGAGAAGTCTTAACAAACAACACAGAAATCAATAGATACAGCGATAGCAAGAGGCTTGACATCTGCGAGGCTCTACACATCAAGAAGTCAACACCAGCCAATTAATATACAATTATATTCTACCAACTTCAAGACTCCCCACCAATATAGAAGCATTAAGAAATATGGGCCAATAGGCCCTTTGCAGTTACTTCCATTCTTCCCTTTAATTTACCCAATTTATACTCGTTGCTCCGTGTTCTGTATTGTGTTGAAAGTTTGCTCTATCTTGTGTTGAAAGTTTTGTTCACCTCATCCAAAACTGTTGTAACATATCACCTCACCCAAATGCGGGTATATATGATGAAAGCTGTTTAAATGATAGCATAGTAGAACTCTGTTTAGTGTTTGCAGGTTATAGTTGTGTGTGTGTAAACTAAAGTCTTTGAAAATGTAATAAGTTATTACGAAACGCGTTCACGTGTCGCGTCAGACTAGAAAGAAAAATGAATTTTGGAGAATTGATTTTCCAATTACCATCGACAGTGAAAAGAAACATAAGAAATATTGAGAAAATTTGTGTTAGAATTTTTTTCGGTCATATTTAATAATATATGTCTACAGAAAAGAATGCTACCAAAATATACTAATATATATATATATATATATATATATATATATATATATATATATATATATATATATATATATATATATATATATATATATATTAATGCATATATATATATATATATATATATATATATATATATATATATATTAACAAGTATATTAGTATATTAAGCAATCGACATGCTCCTGGGAGTATGGGTTCGAGTCACTTCTGGGGTGTGAGTTTTCAGTTGCATATTGTCCTGGGGACCATTCAGGCTTGTTCACACATATATATATATATATATATATATATATATATATATATATATATATATATATATATATATATATATATATATATATATATATATATATATTAGCATATTTTGGTAGCATTCTTTTCTGTAGACATATATTATTAAATATGACCGAAAAAAATTCTAACACAAATTTTCTCAATATTTCTTATGTTTCTTTTCACTGTCGATGGTAATTGAAAAATCAATTCTCCAAAATTCATTTTTCTTTCTAGTCTGACGCGTTTCGTAATAACTTATTACATTTTCAAAGACTTTAGTTTACACACATTTACACACATATTTTGGTAGCATTCTTTTCTGTAGACATATATTATTAAATATGACCGAAAAAGTAAGATTAATAATTATAACACGAATTTTCTCTATCTTTCTTGCGTTTCTTTTCACTGTTGATGGTAATTCAAAGATCAATTTTCCAAAATTAATTTTTATTTCAAGTCTGACGCGACACTTGAGCACGTTTTGTAAAACTTATTACATTTTCAAAGACTTTAGTTTACAAACACACAACTGAAACTGAATAGAGCTTACACATCTTCAAGTTTATATCTACATTTGGGTGAGGTGGATGAGGTGAAAACAAACTTTCAACAATGGGTATTAAATGGGTATGAAATTCAAACACAAGACAGAACACGAAACAATAGGTATTGAATGGAAGTAATTGTAGAAAGCCTATTGGTCCATATTTCTTGATGCTTCTATATTGGAGTGGAGTCTTGAAGTGGGTAGAATATAGTTGTGCATTAATTGGCTGTTGATTGCTGGTGTTGACTTCTTGATGTGTAGTGCCTCGCAGACGTCAAGCCGCCTGCTATCGCTGTATCTATCGATGATTTCTGTGTTGTTTGCTAAGATTTCTCTGGTGATGGTTTGTTTGTGGGAAGAGATTATATGTTCCTTAATGGAGCCCTGTTGCTTATGCATCGTAAAACGTCTGGAAAGAGATGTTGTTGTCTTGCCTATATACTGGGTTTTTTGAGGCTTACAGTCCCCAAAAGGGAATTTAAAGTCAAAGACGACGTTGGTCTCTTTTAAAGCGTTCTGCTTTGTGTCTGGAGAGTTTCTCATGAGTAGGCTGGCCGTTTTTCTGGTTTTATAGTAAATAAATATAGTATAGTAAAAGTTCCTGTAAAATAGTCTAATTGGGGGTATCTGAAGAGACAACTAACACAACACCTATACCCCCTATTAGACTATTTTACAGGAACTTCTTTTCCACAGCCCATAAAACGGAGGAAAGGGTCCTGAAAGATATTGTCAGTAGAAACGTTATCCATACAGACAAAAATCAGAAGATACAACTGACGATTTACTATAAAACCAGAAAAACGGTCAGGGGACTCGAGAGGTAGGAATTCTTGGGTATTTTACCAACCAGAACTCCAATCCTCTCCCAGGCAATAAGATAGTGTGGGACCTCTGGTGCTCTTTCATCGAGCTCTGTTATGTGGGAGAACTCAGTGCCAAATACTTAATGCACAGACTAGCCTATAAACCACTAGCTGAAGTTCATAACTTTTTAGTCACTCAACCCACCAGGGGACTCGAACACTGGCCAACAAGGTGGCAGTTGCACGCTGTAATCACTACTCTCTAATGGCTTTAAAGTATGGTGTAGTGGATTCAGCGTGCAACTGCCACCTTGTTGGCTTCCATCCTGAGCTGTGGCTGAGAGAACGGTCGAGATTAGCGTTAACAATACTTCTCTTGTACCTGTCTTGGCAGTCGCTGTTGGCATTGAGGCACATTCCTACATTTGTTTCCTTAGTGTAGACTGCAGTGTGGAAACCTCCGCTCCTTTCCATGACTGTTACATCTAGAAAGGGCAGCTTCCCATCCTTCTCCATCTCGTAAGTGAAACGCAACACAGAATTCCGCTCAAATGCCTCTTTCAGCACCTGCAGATGTCTAACATCAGGTACCTGTGTAAAAATGTCGTCAACATACCTGCAGTATATGGCCGGTTTCAAGTTAATGTCGACTAAGACCTTTTGTTTGATGGTATCCATGTAGAAGTTCGTAAACAGGCCCACTTCGGCCAATCATCAGCCAGATACCCACATCCACGTACAGACTGGCGAAGCGACTCAACGGCTTGCTGACTCCTTATGTCCCTTGCACCTTCAGCCTGAAGTCTCCAAAGGAATTTGTTGACTTACTGTGCGGAACACGGGCCACAGGGATAAGAGCCTCGATGAACGTAGAATCACTGTTTACCAACGTACCTGTGGATGAAACAATCGGGATGATAGCGGACAGAGTGTATCGTGATCTGGCCTGTACTCCTCTTGACATACCAGAAAACATTCGAAGGAAACTACTCCAAGCTTGTACTAAAGAGGCACCCTTCTTGAGCCGGGATGGGCACATGTATAAGCAAGTTGATGGGATCGCCATCGGTTCTCCCCTAGGTGTCCTGTTTGCGAACTTCTACAACTTCTGCCTCTTTAGTGCAGGCTTGTAGTAGTTTCCTCAGTGTGTTTTCTGACATGTCAAGAGGAGTGCAAGCTGGGTCACGATACACTCTATCTGCTATCATCCCGATTGTTTCGTCCACCGGCACATTGGTAAATAGTGACTCTACATCCAACAAGGCTTTTATCCCAGTGGACTGCGCTCTCTGCAGTAGGTCAACAAATTCTTTAGGAGACTTTACGCTGAAAGTACAAGGTGCATAAGGAGTCAGCAACCCGTTGAGTCGTTTAGCCAGTCTGTATGTGGGTGTGGGTATCTGGCTGATGATTGGCCGAAGTGGGGCTCCCGGCTTGTGGGTCTTGACATTTCCATATGCATACCCAGGTTTGTATTCCCCAACAACTTTTGGCAGGTGGAGTCCGGATTTCTTGGCATTCACAGTTTCGATCAATCTGTTTACCTTCGTTTTCAATTCGGCTGTAGTGTCTTTCGTTACCCTATGGAATTTGGTTTGGTCGGGGAGTATGAGGTTCATTTTTGCCAGATATTCGTCTTTTCTAAGAATACCGTATATTGGCGACTTGTCACATCTCCTTGTTCTCACGAAGGCTCTTAGCTGCCGCTTTGAGTTCATGGGACAGTATGGTGCTTCTGTAGAAGAAACAGGGCTCCATCACGAAACATATAATCTCTTCTCACAACCTGACCATCACCAGAGAAATCTTTAGAAACAACACAGAAATCATCGATAGGTGCAGTGATGGCAAGCGGCTAGACATCAGTGAGGTACTACACATAAAAAAGTCAACACCAGCAATGAACAGCCAATTAATGCACAACTATATTCTACCCACTTCAAGGTCCCGAACCAATAGGGAAGCAACAAGAGAAACTATGGGCCAATAGACCTTCTGCAGTTCTCATATCCAATTTATACCCATTGTTTCGTATTCTGTCTTGTGTTTGTCATAAGTTTGTTCACCTCACCCAAAACCTTTGTACCATATCACCTCACCCAAAATGTTTATAAGTTCGATGAATCTGTGTGTAAATTAACACTTTGAAAATGTAATAAGGATTACGAAACGTGTTCAGTCGTCAGACAATTAAAAATTAATTTTCGAGAATTGTTATTTTTATTACCACCGAAAGTGAAGAAAAACCTAAGAAATATTGAGAAAATTCGTGTTACAATGATTAATCTTATTTTTTCGATCATGTTCAACAACATATATATATATATATATATATATATATATATATATATATATATATATATATATATATATATATATATATATATATATATATATATATATATATATATATATATATATATATTCATATCGAGCAACTTCATGAAGTACAATATGGGTCTACTCTTTTACAGGGGGTATAGGGTTTAACGCCCCTCAAAGGGCCAACCCAGATAACTGTATGACACTCTCCAATACAATTACCAGTGATCCTGTAAAGTTTAATGAACTAGCCCTAAGTTCGCTCCCTTCAATCTTGTACTGACAGACAAATAGGCAGACTATTTTACAGATAAGGATTTATTTTAATTGTTTTAATAATTATAAAGGAATAATTATCTGTAATTACATAATAAAAAAGGGGATCTCTGTTTTTCTCTGTGACATGTAATACTGTGGTGATGTTGTTAATATGAATTACTGTTATTCCCACAGGAGTTGCAAGGCTTGGCCAGGGACCACAGCCGCCTCAGGATAATCAAGTTTGGTAAGAAGAAACTCCTCTCTCATTATCTATCTTTCTCTTGCTAGTTCATCATCTCATTACTCTTCTCTCCTACCTTCTTCTCTGCCTACTCATCTGCGATCCTGTTTGTCTGCCTGTCTTCCATCTTCTTCCCAGAACTTGCCTACAGCCTGTGCTACATCTCCAGCAGTAGTGAGGTTGAGGACTAGAACTGTGTGTGACACCTGCTACAGGTGTGTCCGCGGACACACCTGTCACAGGTGAGGGCGTGGGAACCATCTCAAAGGGTGAGATGGGTGCCCCCTCCCACGCGGCTCTAGTCCTCAGGTAGAATAATAGTTAGGACTAGATCCGTGTGTGGCATCTGGGACGTGTGTACCAGTGGGCACACCTGTCACAGGTGAGAGGGGCGCTGGGAAACCAGCTCAAGTGTTGAGAGTGGTGGCCCCGCCCGCCCGCCTGCACGGTGTTAGTCCTTAGGTTGAATAATGAGCTGAGTTGTGTGTAGAGAGGATAAGGCGAGTAAGTGAAGCAGCAGGAGTGTGTAGTATATGTACATGTATGTAATATGGAAATGTACGTGTTGGTACCGTAGAGTTAAGTCGCATATGTATATATATATATATATAGTAAAATAGTTGCAAACTCTGTGAGCAGGAACTACGGCACGATCTCCCGCACTACATCACTGAATGCCCAGTTATTAAACCTTTCAGACCAGTTGGCATGAGGTACCTGGAGCTTTGCAATTACTTTAATCACTCTCATATTCTTGAAAATATCCTCACAGTGTACCCAAAATTTGCCAGTGCAGGCTACTAAACATATGGCCCTGTATGACTAACCATCCTGCGAGATGGGGAGATGGGGACTTTTATTACCACTGTTACCTTATTCAATCTTGTGTTGATGATATCCTCAAAATGCATCCGGAGTCTGCCAGTGCAGACTGCTTATCACGTGCCTCTGTATGACTAACCATCCTGTGTGATGGGGATTTTATAGGATCACGTAGTTAGCAGTTTTGACACACTGTATTCCACTTCATATAGTCTAGGGTAGCTGCCCTAATGCAGATGTGCCCTAATGCAGATGTACCTAATGTATTAATAAAAAAAATAGTTAAATAATAATAGTATGTAAGATGGAGAAGTCTATGTTGAGCGAGGAGAGGCCTCCCACCATGAGAACACAGGAATAGGAGACCGAATATATTAAGGTGTATGGTTAGGGATGGGTCTGCGAAGAAGGGGCCACCAAGTGAGGTCTCTGGGTGGTACTGGCAGTGGCCCTCACACTCTCCTTCTCTCATGTTTAAAACAATAATGTCTGTGGTATGTTAGTTAGCAAAGTTAAGATGATCCCAGTAAGGATAGTTGACAGTTTGAAGGAGAAGTGTATATTTCCAACAGGATACTTCTTACCACTGCCGCCTCCACCTACTGCTTCATATCACACAAACACACGACGGAAGAGTTGGGTCTCTCAAGGCAGTTGAGAAAGCCGTCAACACACTCTAAGAGGGGACATTAGTTCGTGACATACACGAGTGCTTGATTAAAGGTGTTCATGGCAGCGCATCTCTGCTGGTTATGAGAGGGGAGTGAGGTATCCATTATATTTGTAAACAATGTCCCCCTCCCCCCCTCTCCTCCTCTCCCCTCCCCTTAAGCCTACACTTTTTGGAGTTCCGCATACATGCCATATGGCGCATACCACATGCCACATAATGCATGGGCCATACCACATGGCTAGGAGGTTTGAGTTCGTCACTGGCTCAGCTTTCATAGTTATGTATTACCTTATCTTAGAGGTGACTTATGCCCCCCTCACACACATAACACACAAGGGTAAGGAAGCTCTCACAATGACCTAGGAGGTTACATTAGTCCATGGTAAAAACAGGGGAGAGAGGAGCAGCCTACCCTTTTTGATGGGTGGAGTGGAAGTGTGGTATACGAGTGGGAGGGGGGGAGTATTTGTCAACAATACCCCCACCCTGTCCCCCCTTTGTGCGCTCCCCTTCACCTAGCTCTCATCGGTGGGTGTGTGAGTATTTTGTAACATTGTATGGACCTTCCTAATTCTAGATATTCTGTTTATTTCGCCTTGTTTTTTTTTTAAATAGGTTGGCGGATAGGCTGTTCCATTTTAATGTTACTAGGTTTTTTGTTGTTGTTAGGAGGTGTGTATCTGTTCCTCTCCATCTCAGCTTTCATAGTTGTTTTTGACTGTCAGCCCTCATCATATCACACACAGGAGATCTTCGCTTCTGAGGTACAAGAGTTCAACACCTGGTGTGTGGGATCAGCGACTCTCACATCTGGATTATGCCGCTTCTAGCCTACTCGATACAAGACTGTCGCATGTTTATGTCAGAGAAGCGTATCAACACTACTGGCGCTCCTACCCCCCTCCCGCCTTACACTTACCACCAACCGTTCACTTGACATCCCTCAGGGTTAGCACTCTACATGCATGTCTCAGTATTCAGAGCAATAAATAGTTAAGGGGCATAAACCCTTTTATATATAATTTTATTCATTTATTAAACACTTAAGACATTTACAACGACAATAATAATAATAATAATAATAATTATAAAAATAACACAAGTAGTTCTTTGCTTCACTTTGTGAGTAGGCCGACAGAGAGACAGTCATCTCGACCATCGTAGCATCTACAGCGTTTCCATTATCTTAGCAGTAAAGCGAATTTCAAACAGACATTAGCTTCTACCATCAAGCTTAGTTTAAAGTTTTTCCAATCTTTAAAGTAATAATATGATCATCAAGTCCGTATATATCAAAATCAATGTGATTGAGTGTTTTACACCTCGTAACGTAACGTGACCAATATGCAAACATCGTTCTTTCCACAATTAACATTTTTGTGACTGAAGCGACCACACGAGTCATAAATACTCATACTCCGCCCAAGTAAAACAGAAACAACCAACACTTAGTGGGCCAGCCAGAGGCTTAGGGCCCGCGCAGGAATATCCCTGCAAACAAAAAAAAAATTGTTTAAGAAAAACTAGTATCGTAAGACAGTCTTATACCTTATTCTAGCATATAAATATTACTGTGTGACTGTCTTTGTTTAGTCCTTGTAACATAATGTAACGTAACGTGGAAATTGGCTTTCTGCTGTCCAAAATATCATTTTTGAAATGTAAAGCATGTCTAGTCCTTCTCCATTACATCCAACATCAAACAAATATTACTGTGTGACTGTTTTTTTAGATCTTGTAACACACATTGTAACGTAATGTGGAAATTGTCTTTCTGCTGTCCAAAATATAATTGTTGAAATGTAAAGCATGCCTAGTCCATCTCCATTACATCCAACACCAAATAAATATTACTGTGTGACTGTTTAGTCCTTGTAACACAATGTAACGTAACATAACGTGGAAATTGGCTTTCTGCCATCCAAAATACAGTATCATTTTTGAAATGTTAAGCATGTCTAGTCCATCTCCATTACAGCCAGCACCAAATAAATATTTTTTGCACGTTCCTCTTTCCTTTTCTGTTTGTATTGTTACTTCCTTTTGTGTAGATCTTGCTTAGGGTCTTGGAGTAACACACATGTACTTGTTGGCTTTATTACTTGAGGTAGAATAAATATCAGCACACCAAGGGCCTATACATCCTGCCTGTATCTAGGTCTGAGAGGAACTGACTGGCTGACTAGGAAAGGCGGCTACTGCACGCTCTGAAGAATGACGTCATGAGGCTCTCTGGCCACCGGATTGGTTGCTCACCAACCGATATAGAATTTAAAGGCTAACACCGCTCATACATGCTACCAAGTCGACGTCCCTTGTCGACAATCTCTGGCTAGCTAATTACAATAATAATGAAGGACTCTTGGTGGCAAAAATAATGGCTTACATGCATAGTTTCAGAATAAAAATTGTAAGATTGGATCAGGTGTGTATAATACTAACATCGCTTGGCATGGGCATAAAAATTAGATCATATATGAACATTGCATCAACAGGATCAAGAGTATGAATATGAGCATGTCTTAAGCATCAAGTATGATCAGTACAAAACAGGTATTGTGTAAACAAAATTATCAACATCTTGCATCAATTGCATGTGCTTGGAAAATAATAAAATACAATTATCTGCATAATTGGAACAACAGGTATGACTTAACAACCACAGTGAATCTTATAATTAAATAACAAGATAAAACAAATTATGTACAATATTTACACGGTATATACCAACTGGACCAAGAAGGCTAACATCTTAGTGATAGCAGTCCGGAACACAGGGCTCAATGTGGTTGCTAGAACAGTAATGAAACTCTTGAAGACATGCACTGTAAAAATACAAATAGCACAGTAAGCTTCTCAATGCATCAGAATAAGACACAAAACTTAGTTAAAAGAAGTATACAGTATACAATACATTATTCAGTGATAATGAGATACATGGGGTAGAGTTACCAGAATAATTGCAAGATGCACTTAATTATAAATTTTGCGAATGTCAACCTGTAACTCCTGCAGAGTACTACAAAATTCTGGCTCTGACTGGAGATCAGGAACAGGTGAAACTGCATATGACCCGGTGTCGTCTGGGTTATTAATCTCGTTATTGTTGTATTATAAACACAGGTACTGTAATGCTTACCACTCTCCATAGTGTATAGTAGGTCACTGGAAACGGGAGACCTACCAGAAATATGGAAGACTGCTAATGTAATACCAATATACAAAAAGGGTGACAGACAAGAGGCACTGAACTACAGGCCAGTGTCCTTAACTTGTATACCATGCAAGGTGATGGAGAAGATTATGAGATAAAACCTAGTAACACATCTGGAGAGAAGAGACTTCGTGACAACCCATCAACATGGGTTCAGGGAGGGTAAATCTTGTCTTACAGGCTTGATAGAATGCTACGATCAGGTGACAAAGTTTAAGCAAGAGAGAGAAGGATGGGCGGACTGCATTTTTTTGAACTGTCGGAAAGCCTTTGACACAGTACCCCATAAAAGGTTGATGAATAAGCTGGAGAAACAGGCAGGAGTAACTGGTAGGGCGCTCCATTGGATAAAGGAGTACCTAAGCAATAGGAAGCAGAGAGTTACAGTGAGGGGACAGACCTCAGAATGGCATGAAGTCACCAGTGGAGTCCCACAGGGCTCTGTGCTTGGACCTATCCTATTTCTGATTTACGTAAATGATCTCCCAGAGGGTATAGACTCATTCCTCTCAATGTTTGCTGACGACGCCAAAATTATGAGAAGGATTAAGACAGAGGAGGACAGCTTGAGGCTTCAAGAAGACCTGGACAAGCTGCAGGAATGGTCGAACAAATGGCTGTTAGAGTTTAACCCAAGCAAATGTAATGTAATGAAGATAGGGGTAGGAAGAAGGAGATCAGATACAAGGTATCATTTGGGAGATGAGATACTTCAAGAGTCAGAGAGAGAGAAAGACCTGGGGGTTGATATCACGCCAGACCTGTCCCCTGAAGCTCATATCAAGAGGATAACATCAGCAGCATATGCCAGGTTGGCTAACATAAGAACGGCCTTTAGAAACTTGTGTAAGGAATCTTTCAGAACATTATATACCACATATGTCAGACCAATCCTGGAGTATGCGGCTCCAGCATGGAGTCCATATCTAGTCAAGCATAAGACTAAACTGGAAAAGGTTCAAAGGTTTGCCACCAGACTAGTACCCGAGCTGAGAGGTATGAGCTACGAGGAGAGACTACGGGAATTAAACCTCACTTCGTTGGAAGACAGAAGAGTTAGTGGGGATATGATCACCACATTCAAGATTCTCAAGGGAATCGACAGGGTTGATAAAGACAGGCTATATAACACAAGGGGCACACGCACTAGGGGACACAGGTGGAAACTGAGTGCCCAAATAAGCCACAGAGATATTAGAAAGAACTTTTTTAGTGTCAGAGTGGTTGACAAATGGAATGCATTAGGAAGTAATGTGGTGGAGGCTGACTCCATACACAGTTTCAAGTGTAGATATGATAGAGCCCAATAGGCTCAGGAACCTGTACACCTGTTGATTGACGGTTGAGAGGCGGGACCAAAGAGCCAGAGCTCAACCCCCGCAAGTACAACTAGGTGAGTACTTAATATAAAATGCTGAAAGAAAACTTTAGATTAAAGGTCTGGGAAAAATATATAATTGTCTATAATGCACTTCCAACTGTTGAAAAACAATTATTATTTCTACTTAATGCACTGCAACAAAATGTACATGGAATCACTTAGCATATTACTAATGAGCAATGGAACTTATTGCACCAAATACCACAAAAAAATGAACTGAGAGTTAGGAATGGGCAGCCAATTCCTCTTATCAAGTCACTGGAGGAAAGAATATTTGATATACAAGGGTTATTTCCTTATTATCTCGAATTTATTGTACAGCACAGTGAGTACCAGCTACAGTTTACTTAGCTCCGGGCTATGTTATACTCAGAACAACTAAGGATAACGTGAAGAACGACGAAGAGTCGTGTTGTTGTTGTTGTTGTTGATTTAGGGACGACGACGATCGTGGGATCGGATGCGCCCCGGCGTACCCGTTAACGATGAATCGCGAAGCCAAGAAAGGTGAAATGCCAAGCTAAATCGCGAGACGAGTGACGCCAATCACTAGAAACTAATATGCCATACGGCAAATAAACGCACAGCCAGGCAGATGATTGGGGAGTCCCAGGAGTCTCTCAGGGTGACAAGCACCGGCCCCGCCCCACACAGAGAACACCAGGTAGCAAAACCAAAACTCAGCCCAAAACTAAAATGCAAAACAGGCATCCAGTGCCCTCCGGCAGAGCAGAAGCCGGCCGCCCACCACGACTGAGGGCACACCAGGAACCCACCAAGACCCGCCAACCCCTGGCACCTCTCGGCCAAGCCGGCCCCCAAGCACCGTCACCCCGACGGGAGAACCAGCCAGAACATGCCAAAAAAAAATCTATCAACAATCCCGTGACCCAAGGCGATATGTGCGCCAGGCGTCGTACAACCGGGCCGTTGAAGAGGGATGCCAAACGGCAGTAGCAAAGCCAAAACGCGAAAAGAGGACGTGATCCGGCGGCTCCCAGGCGGAGGAGGTATCCAGACGTCCGCTCGGCGTCAAGGTTGAACCAGGAGCCACGAGGAGTCGTGTGGAGAGGTGAGTGGCGACGTTGTTTACATCCGGATGTGATCCTGGCGGCGTTGTTTACATCCGGAGACGATCCTGGCGGCGGTTTCCTGAGGCTGTGCTGACGTCATGGACAGCACTCCAGCAGTCACCCTACCTGTAATGTCATGGAGTGCCGTGACGTCATGGGAGGACGACGGCGACGATTGCAGAAATGAAGAGTACAGATGAATGTTGAAATGTAGAAAATACTCCGTCCAATGAGCAGAACAATGCAGAAGATGCTGGAGTTGACACTTGGCGGCGATGACAGTAGCTAGGGAGACAAAACAGACAAAAATCATCTGGGCGATTAGGCTGAAGCGTCACTGGACGTTTGAAATTCAAAATGGTTGGCGGCTGGGGGGAGCTGGTCTCTCCTCCCTGGATAAGGTAATGTTCTTGTTGGAAATAACTGCCTTACTTGGAGACGTTGACCTAGTACAATAGTTGATGGTAGAACCCTGGACTAGTAAGAATATCGATGAAAAACAAGTGTAGCTGTGGTAGGTGGCTTGAGCCTGCTAAGACGGAGTGAGAGGCACATGAAGGGAGATTCTGGCTGAAAAATATCCCTCGCTGCACACCAATTTTGCGCGTTCCTCTTTTCATTTTTGTTTGTATTGTTACTTCCTTATGTGTACCCCTACCTGTCCAGCTCGTTGTTGCCGTGGAGGGGCTTGGTGGGCAGCTGCAGGAGTGTGATGCTCCTTAAGGCAGTCCTCTGTCCTTTTGTCGCCTTGTGCTCCTGCTGCTGTCCTCTCTAATTCTGCTGGACACCTTTTCCTTTTCCTTATGTTTCGTTTTGTTTTTCTCCCCCCCCCCCTCTTCTCCTTTCTAATTGTCGTTTCCTGCCGACCTTCTGCTTGTTTTGGTTATTCTTTTGGACTTCTATTTTGACGCCCGGGTGCTTGAGGAGGCATATTCTTGCACCCATAAAACTGTTGTACCCAACGTCGAGAGTGAGGGGAATCTTTTATTATCAATCCTCCTTTCGTCACTGAACCCGATCTCGTCGGACTGACGGTTCTTAAGGTGGCGTTTGTGGGGCGTATACTCACGACGCACCCCTGGGGGGCCCCGGCATGATCGGCGATAGCTTCTTGTTGGGTGTCCTGCCTCTAATTGTGGCTCTATGTTGGGTATGGGGCACATTCATGAATGAACGTTTTTCTTTTCGTACCTATGTCGCATTCTGTTCTTCTTTTACCTTCTCAGGCTCGTGGGGTGGGCCTCCAAGGGCCTCTGTTAATCTTGTAACAATTATGGAACATAATAGAGTTGGGCTTAGGCCATCTACATTATAACACTTTCAATCTATCATAGTTTAAAGGCCCTACACATCTTGACTCAGCAAAAAACAGTGTCTCACCGAACTTACTGGATCCTGCAGCTTCTCCGAGGCACAAACCAGAGTTTTACACAACACACCCCCCATGCACTCGAGCTATGTCAATAGACCATTCTCCCTCTTCGCCCTTACTTCATTACACACAGAAATCACAATTGCGTGATGCATCAAATGAACAAATCCACAAGGGCCGTGACGAGGATTCGAATCTGCGTCCGAGAGCATCCCAGATACAGCCTTAATCGACTGAGATACGACATGGTCAAAAGAAACAGGATTCACCGTATGGATCAAAACCGTCAGGATCCAGTAAGTTCAGTAGAACTTCGGTTTCAACTCCTTTTAACCATGTCGTAGCTCAGTCGATTAAGGCAGCGTCTGGGATGCTCTCGGACGCAGGTTCGAATCTTCGTCACGGCCCTTGTGGATTTGTTCATTTGTACTCATTTACTAGAGTCAGCATCTCCGCCTTGGTGGCACCATCTAGTGTGCCCATTTCATCGTTTGGATTCTGTCTGAATGAGGAAAGACGAAACATGGTGATTGATAGTAAATATATAAAAGAGAATACCCAAGTGGATGTACCAAAATATGAAATTTCAGACTGACAGGATGACGTGGCAACGATAAACTATCCTGATTAAACTTAATTGTCAAGGTTACATCAATTAACTTTGGTAAGTGAATTGGAATTGATACTGAGATAAAAAATGAAACTAAGTGTTTCAAGGACGTAGGGAATCCTGTACCCGGTACTCTATATGACGAGGATAAGGACAAGAGGGATCCCTACTTGAATTGTGAGACAATTGTCTCGAAGGTAGTCGAAAAAATGTAGGGATTTCTTACCTTGTCACTAAATGACGAGAACAAAGGTAAGAGATTTCCTACTAACCAATCTTATCCTGAGGTTATCTTGAGATGATTTCAGGGCTTTAGTGTCCCCGCGGCCCGGTCCTCGACCAGGCCTCCTCCCCCAGGAGGTAGCCCGTGACAGCTGACTAACACCCAGGTACCTAAGAAGTGGAATTCCTGGCTTGCGGGTTTTGTCATTCCCATATGCGTAACCAGGTTTGAATTCCCCAAAAACCTTTGGTAGGTGGAGTCCAGATTTCTTGGCGTTCACAGTTTCGACCAATATGTTTACCTTCGGTTTTTAATTCGGTTGTAGTGTCCTTCATTACCATTGGAATTTAGTTTGGTCGGAGAGTATGAAGTTCTTTTTTGCCAGGTATTCGTCTTTTGTAAGATTGACGTATATTGGCGACTTGTCACCTTCCTGACGACTATCTCCTTATTCTCACAAAGGCTCTTATACGGGAATGTCAAGACCCACGAGTCTGAAAACGCACTTCAGCCAATCATCAGCCAGATACCCACACCCACATACAGACTGGCTAAGCGACTAAACTGTGTGCTGACTCCTTATGTGTCTTGTGCTTTTAGTCTCAAGTCTGTCTCCAAAAGAATTCGTTGACTTATAAATAAAGCTCCGTGTCCATAAAAAATAGAGCACGAGCCCCCGTGGCTCGTTCGGGGAGCACGAACCACGGGGATAATAGCCTCTTTGGGTGTGGATTCGCTGTTTACCAACGTTCTTGTGGGCGAAACAATCAGGATGATGATGGACAGAGTGTATCGTGAACCGGCTTGTACCACTCTTGACATACCAGAGAGCACACTGAGAAAGTTACTCCAAGCCGGCACTAAAGAGGCACCCTTCTTGAGTCCCGATGGGCACATGTATAAGCAAGTAGATGGGGTCGCCATGGGGTCTCTCATAGGTGTCCTGTTTGTGAACTTCTACATGGGTACCATAGAGCAGAAGGTCTTAGTTGACATGGACTTGAAACCCGCTATATAGTGTAGGTACGTTGATGGCATTTTTATGAGGTACCTGATGTCAAACGTCTGCAGCAGCTGACGGAGGCATTCGAGCAGAAATCGGTGTTAAAATTCTCTTACGAGATGCAGAGTGACGAGAGGCTGCTATTTCTAGATGTAACAGTCACGGAGAGGAATGGTAGCTGACTAAGGAAACGAACATAGGAATGTGCCTTAATGCCAACAGCGAGTGCCCAGACAGGTACAAGAGAAGTATCATCAATGCTTACGTTGACTGAGCTCTCAATCACAGCTCTGGTTAGAAGCAGGTCGACGACCTGCCTTACACTGTAGAGTAAGGTAGGTCCTAGTCAACAATGGGTTCTCTAACGGTTATATTGAAGACGTCATCAAAAGAAAAATGAAATGCCATGCAACCTCTGAAGAGTCAACTAAGACAACACTTGTTCCTCCTATTAGACTGTTTTACAGGAAGTTCTTTTCAACGGCTCACAAAATGGAGGCAAGTGTCCTGAAAGATATTATTTATAGGAATGTTATCCCCACAGACACAAATCAGAAGATACAGTTAACAATTTATTACAAAATCAAGAAAACGGGCAACCTACTCATGAAGAACTCTCCAGACACCAAACAGAACGCCTTCAAAAAAACCAACGTCGTCTATGCCTTCACATGCCCACTTGGGGACTGTCAGCCCCAGAGATCTCAGTATATAGGCCAGACAGCAACATCTCTTTCTAGGCGATTAACAATGCATAAACAACAGGGTTCCATCAAGAAACATATAATCTCCTCACGGAACCAGGCCATCACCAGAGAAATCTTAACAAGCAACACAGAAATTATCGACAGATACAACGATAACAGAAAAATCGACATCAACGAGGCCCTACACATAAAAAAGTCAAAACCAGCAATCAGCAGCCTATTAACACATAATTACATCTACTCACTTCAAGACCTCGAACCAGCACAGAAGCAAGCAGATTAAATGTATGCCCATGGTTATATACCCTTGTATATACCCATTGTTTCGTGTTCTGTCTTTTCCCCATGGATTTGTTTCCTGTCACCTCATCCAAAACCCTGTGTACCCTTTCACCTCCCCCTTAAACAAATATAAGTATGAAACGGAGTACAAACAAAATTGTCTTTGAAAATGTGAGAAGTCTTGCGAAATCCTTCTAGGCGTCAGACCATAACTAGAAATGTGAAAATGAACTTTGGAGAGTTATTTTTTCAAATATCCCCAACAGTGAAGATTTGTATTCCCTAAATAACCTTTGGCAGGTGGAGCCCGGATTTCTTGGCGTTCACAGTTTCGATCAATCTGTTTACCTTCGTTTTCAATTCGGCTGTAGTGTCCTTCGTTACCCTGTGGAATTTAGTTTGGTCGTAGAGTATGAGATTCATTTTTGCCAGATATTCGTCTTTTTTAAGAATTACGTATATTGGCGACTTGTCTCCTCTCATGACGACTATCTCCTTATTCTCACGAAGGCTCGTAACTACCGCTTTGAGCTCGGGGCACAGTATGGTGCTTCTGTAGTTACCTCGAATCTTTCCTCCTTCTGCAATAAGTTCCCCTTGCAAAATGTATTTAGTGGTAACTTTCTTTTGCGTCTCGAGGTCGAATATGTCGTCCAATAGGATCTCCGACTCCACTTTTCGGGCCATCTCACTTGGTATGGACATAACGTGACAATTTATACCCAGATTCAAGAGCGTGAATGGTCCTCAGTGAGGTTGATTCCAGCAAGGTTTAAGAAGTTATCGCTGGGTCGTGGAATCGTTATTTGTCCTAAAAATAACGTTGTCAGTTTCTCGATGATCCTTTTTCAGGTGCTGTGACAATTTCGATCTGTAGGGATGTCGAGGTGTTGGTCGATTCGAGTACGGAGGTCTTCGTCGGTATCGGTATTTCTCCATTGGTCTGTAGCATGAAGTAGTTGCGATTTGCTGTCGTTGATCTCATTTTCTGCCGTATGTATCTGATTTCGAATCAGATCTTGGCGATATTTTATCGTGAAGGCTTGGTTTCTTGCTGCTGGGTCGTGCGTTTTTATATTAGTGAATTTTGGTAGCAGTTTTTCTTGAAAACATATGTTGTTGAATATGACCGAACCTTGAGGTTACCTTGAGGCGCTTCCAGGGCTTAGCGTCCCCGCGGCCCGGTCGTTGAGCAGGTCTCCTGGTTGCTGGCCTGATCAACCAGGCTTATCCCAAGAGGGTAAGATTATTTATTCTAACACGAATCTTCTCAATATCTCTTACGGTTTTCTTCACGGTAAGATACAATGTTGGATACAATGTCCAACATAACAGGCCAATTACACT
Source organism: Procambarus clarkii (assembly GCF_040958095.1). Classification (NCBI taxonomy): domain Eukaryota; kingdom Metazoa; phylum Arthropoda; class Malacostraca; order Decapoda; family Cambaridae; genus Procambarus; species Procambarus clarkii. Next base: position 8,945,266 of record NC_091230.1, on the reverse strand, counting down.
GGATTAATCTTTGTGTTTAGATAGGAGATGCCTCGTATGGGCCAATACGCCTTCTGCAGCCTCTATGTTTCACCTCACATTTATCCCTTATGTATCCCCCCATGTTTTTCACCTTCATTGTATTATCACCTGACCTAATGCGGGTATAAAATCAACTAGTATTGTAAGATCTGTTCACTTGAGAATGAACCATGGAGGTTCGAAACGTCGTGCAAATTATACAAATAAGTGTAATACACTCTATAGTAAATCACTTCTTTTCTTCACCTTAAAAGTACGAAAATGAGTTTTGGAGAACTCCTATTTCAATTAAGCCCTGATGCTAAGAAAATAGTTAGAGGGATAGAAGCCCTAAACCAGAAAATAATAAATACAGAATATGCGGTCATATTCAATGAAACATGTTTGAAAGAAAACCTGCTGCCAGTATACACCAATATATATATATATATATATATATATATATATATATATATATATATATATATATATATATATATATATATATATATATATATATATATATATATATTGGAACACTGTTTCACTTACAGTGGAAACTTACACTTACAGTGGAAACAGGCCTCCCTTCCTGTCAGACTCGGGGGCCTTGGCGTGCGCACAGCAACACAAATTACTGTACCAGCGTTCCTATCCTCTTCAGTAGGGTCTGACAACTTGGTGAAGGAAATCCTACCTGAGCACCTAATTCAACAGGCTGGGGTACATGATCCAAGTTTCACAGACTGCACAACCAAATGGGTCTCTCTCGCAGGACCAGCACCCCAACCATCGCCTTCTGAAGCCCATAAGCAATCCAGCTGGGATCACCCCATTGCCGACCAAGAAGCTGCGACTTTGCTAGAAGCTGCGACAACACCACATGACACTGCCCGACTTAGAGCTGTAGCAGCTCCCCATGCAGGTGATTTCCTATTAGCAACCCCAATGTCAGCAACCGGCACCCGTCTCACACCGCAGGCCCTCCGAATTGCCGTGGCTCTCCGCCTCGCTGCCCCAATCCACACCGAATACAGGTGTATTTGCGGCGAGGCAGAGGCCGACAGATACGGACGGCATGGCCTTCTCTGCCAAAGGACAGGAGGATGGCATGCAAGACACGGCGAGGTCAATGACATTATTAAGAGAAGCCTTACCACAGCCGGTTGTCCAGCAGAGAGAGAGCCCCGTTACCTAATGTCCCGCAACTCTGATGAGCCTGTCGGTCGCCCAGACGGAATCACGGTGAACCCCTGGAAGAATGGAAGACAGTTGGTGTGAGACTACACATGCGTTTCAACTTTAGCCAATACCTATGTTGACTTCAGTGCTACACAAGCAGGAGGAGTTGCCAATCACCGGGAAGCGGCCAAGTCACGTAAATACAGAGACCTTGAGCACCACTACAATTTTGTCCCCATTGCCTCAGAGACACTTGGTGCCTGGGGTAAAAGTGCTGCTAGCTTTTTGAAGGAGTTAGGGTCTAAGCTAATCGAAAAAACTAGAGACCCTAGAGCTGCAAGTTTTCTTTTTCAGCGCCTTAGTGTGGTAATCCAGAGAGGAAATGCTCACTGCATCCATGGTTCCTGCCCGCCATCTGAGGAGCTGGAAGAGCTGTACAACTTGTGACAAGCAGCCTTGCACCCTGCATGTAATCAATATTGTAACTTTTTTTGTGTAATGACATTTTCAAATAAAGTTAGATAAATATACACACATACCAAAAGAATAGGGGTGGTAGGAGAAGATAATATCAAAGTGTTCAGTGAGGATCCACAAGGTCTTTTCTGAGTACTCTTTATTTTCTTCTCCGAGGCTATGGGTCCCTACACTTGCACCAGAGGTGGTACCTCTTCTAGGTTAAAAAAAAAAAAAAAAATATATATAAATATATATATATATATATATATATATATATATTATATATATATATATATATATATATATATATATATATATATATATATATATATAGGTTAGGTAGGTTAGCTAGTCGAAAAACAATTAATTCATGAAAACTTGACTTATTAGGCAAATTGGGCCTTGGATAGTAGGCTGAGAAGTGCGTTCTGACTACTAGGTACGACATATATATATATATATATATATATATATATATATATATATATATATATATATATATATATATATATATATATATATATATGTATATATATATATATATATATATATATATATGTCGTACCTAGTAGCCAGAACACACTTCTCAGCTTACTATGGCGGCTGAGAAGCGGCTTGACGTCTGCGAGGCACTACACATCAAGAAGTCAACACCAGCAATCAACAGCCAATTAATGCACAACTATATTCTACCCACTTCAAGACTCCGCTCCAATATAGAAGCATCAAGAAATATGGACCATTAGGCTTTCTACAATTACTTCCATTCAATACCCATTGTTTCGTGTTCTGTCTTGTGTTTGAATTTAATACCCATTGTTTCGTGTTCTGTCTTGTGTTGGAATTTAATACCCATTGAATACCTATTGTTGAAAGTTCGTTTTTCACCTCATCCACCTCACCCAAATGTAGATATAAACCTCGAAGATGTGTAAGCTCTATTCATTTTTAGTTGTGTGTTTGTAAACTAAAGTCTTTGAAAATGTAATAAGTTTTACGAAACGCGCTCAAGTTTCGCGTCAGACTAGAAATAAAAATGAATTTTGGAGAATTGATCATTGAATTACCATCAACAGTGAAAAGAAACGTAAGAAAGATAGAGAAAATTCGTGTTAGAATTATTAATCTTACTTTTTCGGTCATATTTAATAATATTAGAATATTTAATAATATTAGAATACCTAGCATTAATGTTTTACAGTATTGTAAAGCCACTAGCACGCATAGCGTTTCAGGCAGGTTCTTAATCTAACAGTTAAATGAAAGTAGGCAATTGTAACAAAATGGAAAAATGTTACAGGTACACTGTAAGAAAATTTGAAGAAAATTAGTAGGTACATTACAAACAAATTTGATGATTATGCAGAAGTATATTGTAGCATATTTTGATGATTATTTCTTGGTACATTGTAGTAATTTGCACTCAATTAACAACCATTATATAAGATGATGGCAGTGAAGTCAACGGTAAAGATGTATGGCATTAGCACACATATTGGGGGAGTGGACAGCACATGATACAGAGCGAATTTGAAGCTCTAGGTAGGAAACAATGATGATGAAATTGGGTACTTTTTGGGTTTACTTCTGAATAAGGAGAAGGTTGGACAACTTTTTAACTCGTTATTGAGTGAGTTCCATAGACTAGGACTCTTTATTTGCATAGAGTATTTACACAGATTTAATTTGACTTTAGGGATAAAGAAATATTTATTTCTTGCTTTTTGATTATGGGTTCGATTACATATGTCAAGAAAGAGCTTCAGTTCAGGATTTGCATCAAGGAACGAGGTTTTGTATATATAAATGGCACAAGAGAATGTGTGGAGTGAGTTTATATATAACATGTTTAGGGATTTAAACAGGAGGGCAGAGAGTTGTCTGAAAATAGTTTGTTATTGTTCTGAGAGCAGATTTTTGCTGGGTGATGATGATGGGCTTGAGGTAGTTTGTAGTGGTTGAACTCCTAAGCACAGGTACCGTATGTAAGATTGGGAGAGATTAACGCGTAGTATAATGAGAGGAGAGCAGAGTTTGGAACATAATATCTGATTTTAGAAAGTAAACCAACAGTTTTTATGATTTTGTTGGTTGTTTGTTGTGTATGCTGAAGTTGAATCTCTTGTCTATGTATAGGCTAAGAAACTTTCCGTCATTCTTATTGCTGATTTTAGCATTGTCTATCTAAAGCTGAATTCCATTTGTCGATTTGCTTCCAAGCAAAATGTAGTAGGTCTTTTTTTATGTTCAGTGTGAGTTTGTTGGTTAACATCAATGAGTGGGCATTTTTAATTCGTTATTTACAACATTATTTAGTGTCTGAGTTAGGTCAGAGTAGATGAAGGTGGTATCGTCAGCAAATAGTATAGGTTTCAGAAAGTAAGAGACGTTTGGCAGACCTTGGATGTATATAAAGAACTAGCTGTACCCGGTCAAGCGTTGCTGTGGCTCAGCAATGCATGTGCGTTGCTGAAACACAGTTACCTTTTCCTGTCCCCCAGTTCTCCCCACCATTCCGTCCTCCCCAGTCCCCTCGTCCTCCCAACCGTTCCCCACTTTCCCATCGTCTCGTCCTCCCCAACATTCCCAACTCCCCCCTGGTCTCCTTGTCCTCCCCACAATTCTCCATTCCCTCGTCCCTTTGTCCCCCACCATCTCCAATTACCCCGTCCCCTCGTCCTCCCCACCAGTCTCCGTGGTGAAGTGGTAAGACACTCGCCTGGCGTTCCGCGAGCGCTTTGTCCTGGGTTCATATCCTGGCCGGGGAGGATTTACTGGGCGCAAATCCTTAACTGTAGGCTCTGTTTAACTCAACAGCAAAATGAGTACTTGGTTGTAACAACGATTCTTCGCGGCGGGGATCGTATTCCAGGGACCTGCCTGAAACGCTACACGTACTAGTGGCTGTACAAGAATGTAACAACTCTTGTATATATCTTAAAAAAAAAAAAAAATTACTCCCTCCCCTGTCCCCTCGTCCTACCCACCATCCCCTACTCCTGTCCTCCTCGTCTACCCCACCACTCCCCATTACCTCATTCAATGCATTTCCAAACGATCTGATGTTCCCATCAGAAAATAGGGAACATCAAATGATCTGATGTTCCCATCACTGAAAAATAAGAACAGTTAAAAAATGAAATGAAATACAATGACAAATTAAAAAATGAACTATACTCAGGAAATGAACGGTATGGTAAACAACACAGCTCAATTCCAATGCAATGTCACACAAAACAATTAAATCAAAATGAAAATACATCGAAATCTATGAAAATTCAATTTATTAATGCATATAAATTTCATTTAAATAAATAAATTTATCAATTTATCAATCAGAAACATTGAAATGGAATTGTTAAATCAGTATGTTGCTCTTACTTAGGGAGCCGGTCGGCCGAGAGGGCAGCACACTGGACTTGTGATCCTGTGGTCCTGGGTTCGATCTCAGGCGCCGGCGAGAAACAATGGGCAGAGTTTCTTTCACCCTATGCTCCTGTTACCTAGCAGTAAAGTAGGTACCTGGGTTAGTCAGCTGTCACGGGCTGCTTCCTGGGGGTGGAGTCCTGGTCAAGGAGCAGGCCGCAGGGACACTAAAAAGCCCCGAAATCATCTCAAGAATCATCTCAAGATAACCTCAAGAAGATACTTGCAACAGATGGTTGTTTTTCAAAAAAAGCATGGTTTTACCTGTCACAGGAGTGGCATCTATACTTATACTCACAAAATGAACGGTATGGTAAAGCTCAATTCCAACGCAATGTCACACAAAATAATTAATTCAAAATGAAAATAAATAGAAATCCATGAAAATTCCATTCATCAATGCAATCATAAACATTGAAATGGAATCGTAACATATTTAGTATTGCGTGTGTTACTCTTATGTCCACTAGATTGCGCTGTTAAAAAAAAAACATGTTTTTTCCTGTCACACGTGAGGCATGTACATAGTAGGTATATAAAAACACGCGCCTATTCGATTGCAACGCTGTGTCAAAATTTCAAAGCAATCGGTAAAGAGGTTTCGAAGATTTCCATCACAATAAAAATACATTAAAAACACAGTTTTTTGTTTAAAAAGCATGTTTTTTTCCCCGTCACAGATATGACATCTATATAGTATGTATATATAAAGCTGCTCGAATGCAAATGGAACTCTGTGTCAAAATTTCAAAGCAATTGGTAAAGAACTTTCGGAGATTAGTGATTTTGAACAAACGAACATTTACATTTTTATTTATATAGATAGGAGAGGTCCTAGGATGCTGCCCTGTGGCACACCTATGGTTAATGGTAGAGTGGGAGAGGTTATATCATTGATGGCTACATATGGTGTCTGTCACTAAGATAGGATCGGATATAGTTCAGGGCAAGGCCTCGGATTCCATAATGGTAAAGTTTACGTAAGAGGTAGCTATGAGGAGTCCAATTTGGGAACTCTTTTTTTTTTGTCACGGGCTGTGTAGTTATATCAAGCAGACTAATAATTGCCTTTTTGATACTCATTTGAAAACGGAAGCCAAACTGACAGGGACTTAGTATGTTGAATTTTTCGAGGTAAAGAGACAGAGACAGACATAAAGAGAAAGAGTAAAAAAACAGACATACAGAGACATAGACAGGCAGGCATAAAGAGACAGAGTCAGGCAGGTTTACAGTGACAGATAGACCATTACACAAAGACAGAGAAATGCAGGCATACAGAGACAGACAGGCATACAGATATAGAGATAGGCAGGCATACAGAGACCGAGACTGGCAAGCAGACAGAGACAGGCAGGCATACATAGACAGAGACACCCAGGCATGCAGAGAAAGAGACAGCCATACAGAGAAAAAGACAGGCAGACAAACAGAGACCAGCTGGCATACAGACAAAGGCATGTATACAGAGACTGAGACAGGCAGTCATACAGAGACAGAGACCGACAGGCATACAGAGATAGAGATAGGCAGGACTTTAGAGATAGAGGCATACCGGCATAAAGAGATAGAGGCATACAGGCATAAAGAGATAGAGACAGGAATAACGAGACAGAGACAGACATACAGAAACAGAGTCAGGCAGGCATAAAGAGACCGACAGGCATACAGAGACCGGCAAGCATATATAGAGACAGATAGGCATATTAAGCAGGCAGTCTTACAGAAGCAGATATATGCATATAAAGACAGGAGACATGTAGATATACAGACACCGGCAAGTATACAGACAGTTAGAGATACAAATATAGGAAGGCATACAGAGACAGAAAACAAGGCATACATGCATTCAGAGAAATAGACAGGCATGAATAGACAAAGCCAGGCACGCATACAGAGACAGACAGGTATACAGACACAGGCAGGGATTCAGAGACAGACAGTCATACAGAGACAGAGATAGGAAGGCATTCAGAAACAAAGACAGGCAGGCATAAAGAGACAGAAACAAATGGTCATACAGAAACAGTGGCAGAATGAAATACAGATTTATTGACGAGGTAGGCATACTTAGACAGGCAGGTACCCAGCGACAGTCATACATAAAAATAGACAGAGACTCTGAGACATACCTCAAGCATACCATACATACTGAGGTATACTATACTCTGAGGTACACTATACTCTGAGGCATACCATACATAATGAGGTAGGGAGGCATACCAAGACAGGCCGGCATACAAAGACAGACAATCATACAGAGACAGAATGGAGAAGGCAAAAAGAGACAGACAGGGAGGCATAAAGAGACCTGGAATCATACAGAAACAGGAAAGCATATAGAGAGAATGACAGACAGGCATACATACACAGACAGGCAGGCATGCAGAGAAAGAAACAGGCAGTCATTCAGAGACAGAGACAAACAGGCATACAGAGACAGAGACGGGCAGGCATACGTGGACAGAGAAAGGCCGGCATACAGAGATTGAGACAGAGACAGGAAGGCATACAAAGACATAGACAGGCAGGCAGTCAGTGAAAGGTAGGAAAACACGTATAGGCAGATATAAAGAGACAGAGACTGGGAGGCATTCAGGAACAGACAGGCAAACAAAGACGGCAACAAGGCATACAGACAGGCATACCATGACGGAGACAGGTAAGCATCCAGAGAAAGAAAATGGCAGGCAAACAGAAACAGAAACGAGGCATATAGACAGACACACACAGAGACAGAGACCGGCATGCATCCAGAGATAGAGGTAGGCATAAAGAGACAGGCAGACATACTGAGACAGATGCAGGAAGGTATACAGAGATAGACACAGAAAAAGGCAGACATCGAAAGACAGAGATAGAGTTGCGCAGTATCTCCACTAACCTCAGTGGGGAGTGGGAGTCCCCTGACCAACAGGCCAGCATCCCGGAGGAATATAACAGAAACCTAATGCTATTCCATCCCACGATCAGTTCCCCCAACCAGTGGAGACCCTCCCCAGACTATGCCCTCCATGCTCCCCTACCCCAGGACCCCCGTTTTTCTCTCCATGCCCCCCTCCTTCCCCAACCCCAGTCCCCCCTGTTCCCACACTCCATACCTTCCCCTGTTTCTTCAGCCCATGCCGTTCCCAGTACCCTCTTCTCAAGCACTCTGACCTCTCACACTCCCCTCCCTCCCTGCCACACCGCCCAAGGCTCCCCTTGCTTCTCTAACCCCTGCTCTCTCGACCCCCTTATCCAGGCTCCCTTGCATTCTCCAACCAATGACCTTCATCCTCCCTTTCCACATGCCCCTCCTACTCCCCCGAATACAAGCCCTAATTGACCCCCATCCCCAGATCCTCTCAGCTACACCAACTCAGACCTTCCTAGGTTCCCTATACCAGATCCTCCCAGCCACTTTCTGACCCCAAAAAGTTCTCCTCCCTATGCCCACACACCCCAGCCAATCCTCATCCACCTACCAAACCGGAATGAACAGAAAATGAGGATAGGGTGAAGAGAGTCAGTTTCAAGACAATGTACTTGAACATATATGGGATTACAAGCAAGGCAAGTGTACTTAGGGAAAGAGGACTAGTGGGGAACCCAGATGTAATTGGAATCATGGAAACAAAACTCTCAGGAATCATAACAAATGCGGTTTTCCCCAGGACTACACTGTAATAAGGAGAGAGAGGGAAGGAAGGGGAGGAGGTGGAGTGGCCCTACTGATAAGAAAGGAATGTAGTTTCGAGGAGATGGTTATCCCCTGCTGCGAGGGCTTCAAAAACTGCATTACAGGTACCATGACAATGGGAGGACTGAGAGTAACAGTAGAAGTGATATATAACCCTCCACCAAACGACAAAAGATCCAAACAAGAATATGACAGAAACAACATGGCAGTCAACACTATAATTGAGAAAGCAGCCACGCTGCCTGAAGAAATAGATCCCGCCTGCTCCTGATGGGGAAACTTCATTCATGGAAAGATAGGTTAGGAAAATAGGGAACCACATGGAGGTAAAGAAACATGGAGAGCGAAACTGTTGGAAGTTGCGACAAGGAACTTTTAGGTCAGCATGTCAGGGAATCCACAAGAATGAGAGGCAACGATGAACCAGCGACACTCGACCTATTCTTCACTCTGAACGACTTTGACATAAAGGAAATCAGATATGGAGCCCCTTTCTGAATGAGCGATCACAGCGTACTGATTTTTTGAGTATTTGCCCGAAGAAGGGTTAATATTTTCAAGGAAGGGCCCAGAAAACTAAAGGCTGGAATTTGAAAAGGAAAAAATGAGGTAATATGAAAACTGCAAACAGATATAACTTGGGAAACAGAGCTCAGAGAAAAGACGGCCCAAGGCACGTTGGACTACATCACACAGAAGTATAAGGAGGCAGCAGACGAGTTTGTCCCAGTTCAAAAGGAAAGAAATGAAATGCAGAAGAGAACCCCATGGTTTAACCAGAGATGTAAGCTAGCAAATAAAATAAGTTAAAGGGCGTGGTGAAACTACATAAATAATAGGACACTAGTGAGGAGAGAAAGATACCAGAGCACCAGGAAGGAATACGTCAGGGAGAGAAGAGAGGCAGAAAGACAAGAAAATGACATAGGAAGCAAGGCAAAGACTCAACCTAAATTGCTGCACAGCCACATCGGGAGGAAAACATCAGTGAAGGAACAGGTAATGAAACTGAGGATAGGAGCAAAAAAATTCACTACGCACGACATGGAGGTGTCCGAGGAACACTATATGAAATTTCTGGAGGTCTTCACAGTAGAGCAAGGGGAAGTCCCAGAGTTAGGAGAGGGAATATCTAATCAAACACCACTAGATGAGTTTGAAATTACCAGTGGGGAGCTGAGGAAGCATCTGCGAGAGCTGAAAGTGACAAACGACTATAGGCCCGGAGGGAATCTCACCTTGGATATTGACGGAAGGAGCAGAAGATTTGTTTCAGCCACTCGCCATGGTATATAACAAGTCACTGGTAACAGGTGAACTGCCAAAAACTTGGAAGATAGCTAATGTAGTGCCGATATTCAAGAAAGGTAATAGACATGAGGCACTGAACTACACGTCAGTGTCAATAACTTGCTTACCATGCAAAGTGATTGAGAAGATTGCAACAAAAAAACTAATGGAACATCTGGAACAGAAGGTCTTTGTTTCAAAACATCAGCATGGACTCAGGGATGGCAGATCATGCCTCAATGGACTGACTGAATTCTATGACCAGGCAATAAAAATTAGGCAAGAAAGAGAGGGACTGGCCAGACTGCATATTTTTGGATTGCGAGAATGCCTTTGACACAGTACCCCATAAGTGACTGGTGCACAAACTGGGCATGCAGGCAGGAGTGAAAGGGAAGGTACTCCACTGGATAAGGGAGTACCTATGCAACAGAAGACAGCGAGTCACTGTGAGGGATGAGGTCTTAGAGTGGCGAGACGTCACCAGTGGAATCCCTCATGGATCAATTCTTGGACCTGTACTGTTCCTAATATATATAAAGGATCTCCCAGGGGGAATAGACTTGTTCCTCTCAATGTTTGCGTACGATGGAAAAATTATGTGGAGAATTTAAACGGAGGAAGATAGTATGAGGCTACAAGATGATTTACACAAACTGAATGAATGGTCCAACTAAAGTTCAATCCAAGTAAATGCAAGGTAATGAAACTAGGGGGAGGAAATAGGAGGCCAGACACTGGATACAGAATGGGAGATGAAGTCCTTCACGAAACGAACAGAGAGAAAGATCTAGGAGTTGATATCACGCTAAACATGTCTCCTAAAACCCACATCAAAAGAATAACATCGGCGGCGTATGCGAGGCAGACTAACATCAGAACTGCCTTCAGAAACTTTTGTAAGGAATCATTCAGAACCTTGTATACCCCGTATGTAAAGCCAATCCTGGAGAATGCGGCCCCAGCATGGAACCCATGCCTTGTAAAGCACAAGACGAAAATGGAAAAAGTTAAGAAGTATGCCACTAGACTTGTCCCCGAACTATGAGGTATGTGTTACGAGGAAAGGCTGAGGAAACTAGCTGACAGCGCCCGAAGGCAAAAGAGCTCGGGGAGACATGATCACTACATACATGATTCTCAGGGGAATTGACAGGGTAGACAAGGATGGATTGTTTAACACGGGTGGTACATGCACAAGGGGACACAGGTGGAAACTGAGTACTCAATGAGCCACAGAGATATTAGAAAGAACTTTTTCAGTGTCAGAGTAGTTAGTAAATGGAATGCACTAGGAATTGATGCGGTGAAGGCTGACTCCATACACAGTTTCAAATGTAGATATGATACATCCCAGTAGGCTCAGGAATCTGTACACCAGTTGATTGACTGTTGAGAGGCGGGACCAAAGAGCCAAAACTGAACCCCTGCAAGCATAACTAGGTGAGTACAGGCAGGCATACAGAGACTGCCAGGCATATAGACATAGGACGACAGCAATACAGTAGCAGAGAGAGGCAGGCATTCAGATACAAATACAGTCAGACATAAAGAGACACAAACCTAACAACCTGACAGCTGATTGGACAGCGCTTCGGATTCTAGTCCTCTCGTTCCGGGTTCGATCCCCGGTGAAGGCGAAAACAAATGAGCAGAGTTTCTTTCACCATGATGCCCCCTGTTACCTAGCAGTAAATAAGTACCTGGGAATTAGACAACTGTTATACCGGCTGCTTCCTGGGTGTGTGTGTGTGAGAAAAAAAAATAGGTAGTTAGTAACAGTTGAGAGGCGGGCCAAAAGAGCAGAGCTCAACCCCTGCAAGCACAACTAGGTGAATACAACTAGGTGAATACAGACCTACAGACAGAGACAGGCTGGCATACATAAACAGAGACATTTTTGTCCCAGTTAAGGATTTACTGGGCGTCAATCCTTAACTGTAGCCACTGTTAACCCAACAGTAAAATGGGTACCTGGTTGTTAATCGATTTGTTGAGGTCGTATCCGGGGAATATTAGGATTAAGGACATGCCCAAAACGCTATGCGTGATAGTGGTTGTACAAGAATGTACGAACTCTTGTATATATCAATAAAAAATATATAGATAAAAATTTAAATAAAAGCATTTTCAAATGTAGATATGACAGAGCTTAGAAATCTGTACACTAGTAGATTGACTGTTGAGAGGCGGGACCATTGAGTCGAAACTCAACCCCCACATGCACAACTAGGTGAGTGCAACTAGGTGAGTACAGTCAGTCGTACAGAGACAGAGACAGACATACAAAGAAAGAGAGAGACATGCATAAATAGAAAGAGACAGACATTCAGATAAATGGAAAGAGACAGACATTCAGAGACAGAGAAAAGCAGGAATACAAGGACAGGCAGGCATAAAGAGAAAATGATAGACATACAGAGTCAGAGACAGGTAGGCATAAAGAGTCAGAGACAGGTATACAGAGGCGGAGACGGGCACGTATTCAGAGAGAAGCAGGCATTCAGTGATAGAGACAGGCGGCATACAGAGACAGGCAAACATATATAGACAGGCAGGTATACTGAGGCAGGCAGGCATTCAGAGACAGAAACGGGCAGGCATATAGAGAAAGAGGCAGGCAGGCATACAGAGACAGGTAGGGATACAGAGACAGAGACAGACATGCATACAGAGACAGAAAGGCATACAGAGAGAGTGACATACAGGTATATAAATACAGGGACAGGCAGACTTACAGAGACATAGACAGACAGGCATACAGAGTTTGTGACAGGCAGGCTCACAGGGACAGACAGACATACAGAGAGAGAGACAGGCATACAGAGACAAATACAGTGACAGAAAGGAATACAGAGACTGAGACAGGACGGCATCCAAAGACAGACAGGCATACAGAGACTGAGACAGGCACGCATACAGAGACCAAGATAGGAAACATACAGAGATAGAGATAGGCAGGCATTCAGAGACAGGAATTTATGCAGACACATAAAGGCATACTGAGACAGGCAGGTATATAGAGACAGGCAGGCATTCAGATAAAGACATGCACAAAGACACACAGGCATACAGTGACAGGCAGGCATCCAGAGACAAGCAGGCATACAGAGACAGACAGGCGTCTAAGAGACAGGGTTGCGTACAAAAACAGACCAACATACAGAGACAGGCAGGCATACAGAGACAGGCAGACATCCAGAGACAGGTAGGTATACACAGATAGACCAACATACAGAGACAGAGACAGTCAGGCATACAGAGACAGAGACAGTCAGGAATCCAGAGACAGGCAGGCATATAGAGACAGAGACAGGCAGGCATCTAGAGACAGGCAGGCATCCAGAGACAGGCAGGCATATAGAGACAGAGACAGGCAGGCATCCAGAGAGAGGCAGGCATCCAGAGACAGGCAGGCATATAGAGACAGAGAGAGGCAGGCATCTAGAGACAGGCAGGCATCCAGAGACAGGCAGGCAAACAGAGACCGAGATAGACAAGCACATAGAGACATATACGTATACAGAGACAGTGACAGGCATATAGACACAGACAGAGACAGGCAGGCATACAAAGATAGACCAACATACAGAGACAGAGACAGTCAGGCATACAGAGACAGAGAGGCATCCACTGACAGGCAAACATATAGAGACAGAGACAGGCAGGCATCCAGAGACAGGCAGGCGTACAAAGATAGACCAACATACTGAAACAGAGACAGTCAGGTATACAAAGACAGGCAGGCATACAGAGACAGAGACAGTCAGGTATACAGAGACAGAGACAGTCAGGTATAAGTCAGGTATACAGAGACAGGCAGGCTTACAGAGACCGAGATAGACAGGCACACAGACATATATGTATACAGAGGCAGTGACAGGCATATAGACACAGACAGAGACAGGCAGGCATTCAGAGACAGACAGACAGGCATAGGGACAGTGACAGGTAAGCATACAGAGACAGTTACAGGTAAAGAACAAATCCACAAGGGCCGTTACGAGGATTCGAACCTACGTCCGAGATCATCCCAGACGCTGCCTTTATCGTCTGAGCTACGACATGGTCAAAAGAGTTGAAACCGTAGTTCTACTGAACTTACTGGATCCATCCTGCAGCCTCTCCGAGACACAAACCAGGGTTTTACACAACTCCCCCATGCATTCGAGCTATGTCAATAGGCCGTTCTCCCTCTTCCCCCTTACTTCATTACACACAGAACGGCCTATTGACATAGCTGTTGACTGGATTAATGCAAAATCTTTTACCTATAGCAAATCTTTTATTGGCAGAAATATAACTGAATCTAATGTAGTTAGATATAGTAATAAAATATGGAATTCAGCCCTAAATTGCTTTAAATTTAAACAGATTTGTCAATAGAATTGCTTACTGGACTCTAGTGGCAGCTTGGATTGTGTGTCACATCGACTCACATCTGGTCCCATGCTCTGGACGAGAGCTGGCATTTCTGTTGTTTAGGTGCTCTGAGTAGTTTGTTTTGTTTTTCATATTTAATTAACAGGCTTTACTACTGTGTAGATACATTATGGGTGATGTGTCAAGTGTTCCATTGATCTTTATTTAATTGCAATTTTTTTTCAGGTAGTGTTTAAATTTTTGCCCCATATCTAAATAATTTGTCGCTGTTCATTGGTAGTTGGCACCTGCTTCTCTTCTGTCTCCTTCCTGCTGACCCTCTGGCATTTCTGACGGTAGTTCAGAGATGTTCTGTGCTTCTGATAGGATGAAAGCGTTCACTACTACTTACTATTTCACTGTGGTGCTTTACACACACACAATAAATGTGGATGGATGTTCACAGATGTGGTTGACTTCGAGAGTCTACCTGGGTTAGTGGACCAGGTGTGGGAGGCTGTAGGATCATCCGGTCTCAACTTGCTCATCAACAATGCTGGTATCACGGAAACGAAGCAGATACAGATGCTTGGTGGTCCCTTTGAACGGCTGGAGCCACAGATGTTCAGCACCATCTTGGAGACAAACACAACCGCACCACTCATGATCATAAAGGTAATGGAACTTGTCTCATACACATCCTCAACTTTTGACATTTTTGTATATATATTGTTGTAGTAACGGTATATCATTAATGTATATCTGTATTGATGCAGAGGATGAGTCGCAATAAAGTGGCTGAAGATATTAAAACTAAACCACACACCAGAAGATGAGACGACGACATTTAGGTCCGTCCAGGACGATTATCAAGTCGATTGTTTGGTTTGAGCGGCTGGAGTCACATCTGTGGCTCCAGCCGCTCAAAGGGAATTTATGAGAATCTTTTGAGAAGGAATTTATGAGAACGTCGTCTTCTCCTCATACTCTGGTGTGTGATTTAGTCTTCAATATATTGATTTTCTTCTTAACTGAAATAAGAATCTGCGATCTCAATACACAAACCTATTTTTGCAATCATACTTGCAAGCACTTATAAAAATGTGGGAAGATTGCGCTGTATAGACATTTTCACAGAGAGGAATGTTCAGCATTTCGGTATATACACAGTGAGATTTTACTCTTGTTAAAGAAGAAAGTATACATGCTAAATGTCCAGCAAGCTTGTCTCACTGCCATAATATCCCAATAGCCTAGTACCGATCCATCAGAGCTAGTGATTCCATCTGTTCGAATTCTTCCACACAATGGGCAAAATGTGGCCTCGGATCTGGAGCCCTGAACCTGAAATCAGAGATAAGATTTGGAATTTTTTGAGTTTTTCTGATCACAAAATACTGTTATATAACAACAATTTCTGAGAAACTCAATAAGAGCCATGAGGAGGAATCGAACCTGCACAATGGGTACTCCCAAGCTCGTGCCGATATATCTCCAACTGATTTTCTCATTGATACATCACGTTAAAAGGGTTTCTTTGTGCATAAAATTTATATTAAATGAAGAACTCCTGCTCACAAGAATTAAGGGAAGGGAACCATCAGGAGAAAGCGCCAAACCATTAGAGATGAATATAGCATTTAGAAGGGATCAGGATAAGGATTGAGATGGGATGGGGTTAGGAATGGTGCCCAACCACTTTGACGGTCGGAGATTGAACGCCAACTTGTATGGAGCGGGACTGTCGCTCTCCCGTTTAGCCAAACCTAACCCAGCCATTTGGGTCAGAAACCGAGGGGTTTATGAGTTCAAGAGGAAAGTTGAATATTTTCTTGAAGCATGTGACCAATCAACGTTAGTGACACATGGTTTATAACGAAATGCTTCATAGTACCAAGCATTAGTGATGGGTTAAGCCACTTGGTAGAAGAACAAATAAGGTGGGTGGGATGAGAGGGTCACATGAGCTGATGTTAAGAACAACAAGTGAATTATGGTGATATAAAGTAAATAAAAGTTTTGTTTGGCTTTAAAAAATTGTTTGTAATATATTGCCTTTCTTTTTACGAATAGTGTGAAGTGGTGATTGTTTTATATTGTGTGTAGTGCTGATGGTTAGGTTTAATGTGCAGTGGTTAGGGGCTTGCATAGTGTGTATTGCTGATAGTTTTGTATTGTGTGTAGCGGTGATGGTTTTGAATAGTGTGTAGTGTCAAACGCCTTTGGTTTTGACTGGCGGGAGTTACAATCAAACAACGGAACTGCTATGTTAGTGATAGCGTAACTCCTCACAGCAGGTCTTCGCTCCCTTCTACTGGGGTACGACTGTCAACCCAGGGACAGTAGTTTTCAAAGTCTTGTCTTGCTGCCCACTACTTGACCTGGGACCCAAGGGGAAGAGGAGAAAACCCAACTCACACTGCAGGTCCTCGACCCTGCAGCGTGAAGCACCTTTACCGGGCTTGCCCACTGAGACATGTGCAATAATGTACCAGACCTCCGGTACTCACCTGAAATCTTCTCCTTTCCACTGATCACCAGCTGGGTTACTCATCTTTGCACCCCAGCAAAGCTTAATTTAAACTGATATAATGTTGCTAGCCCAGGGGGTTACCTTCTGATATTATTAGTGTGGTGCAATATATTATCACTTTCACTGAATAATCAACGCGATGGAGGACACATAGAAAGTCAATGGTAAAAATAAACAAAGTTTACTACAAGAAAACTACAACAAACATGCAAAAGACATGTGTTTAGGGTAAATATATAGCAAGTGTCAGCAGCGCTCCTCTGGCAACTCGAATCAGCTGGGCGAATTAAAAGGGGCCTCAGCCCTTCCGCTGCGTGTAGCTCTGCTCCTCATCGACACTCACTGCCGTCACGGCCTGCCCACTCGCCAGCTGCTGCCGACACACTGGTAGTAGATATATGCGCAGTGACCTACAGCCTATCCTACTCCTAAAATACTAAGAGCTCGCTAAATATATATATGTGTTAATGGGCCTAACTTGTCTAACTTTCAAGGGAAAGTGGGAGTGAATTAATGATCTACCTTAACCATCCTGACCTCAGTCGCCTGTGTTCCGATGGTCGTAATGGTCCTCAGTTCCTGGGTCACTCCTTGGCATTCTGGTCGAGACTCACAGGTTCTCGGGCGTTATGAAGCAACGTGTCAACGCCGTCCTCACTCCCAAATTGCAGTTCCTCCAACCTGGTCCTATCAGTAGATTCCTGCGTCGGTGTCTCCCTTACTCATTCCTTCACTGAGACTGATTCTCCTAGATCCGGACACGATGCTTGCTTTTGGTCCCTAGTGGATGTGACCCGGTCACTGCAGCTCTGTGTTGTCCTTGGCGGCCCACTTGCGGATTACCACTCGCTGCTCCGGCCCCTTCTCTGTCGCCCAACTCCTTCAAGACTGACAGCTCACAATCCTCGACGTCCTTACACCTCTGGAACTTGGTTTCTTCGTACTTCCCTAAAGTCACAAGTCTTCTGTAGTGTGTTACGACCCTGGGTTCTCCAGTGGAAACCAGAGGTCAAAATTGAGCTATTAAACTTTCTGGTAGTACAGTTGAGTGCATCACTAGCGGCAATTGTTTGTATCTTCCCTGCCAGACGTAAGACTATTATTGTTTCTCAAAGAGCATTTAAAGACTGAGCTGGGGGTTGATTATTAAATAATAACATAGGCACCAACTTTGCTTACTAATACTTTCTAATCATTTGTAAAGTAACAATACGTTGCATAGGGGAAGATCTTTAATGTGCTTAGCTGCACGATCAATTAGGCTCCTTCCGGCACCACGACATGGGAGGCCTAGCTGGTCGCTAGGAGGTTCTTCTCTGGCTGGCGTTCGTGCGGACGAGACCTACTCTGTGGCTGCACCCCTAATCTCCTCCCTTCTCCTCTTACTTATTTCCCTTACCTTAAGTTCCTGTACCATTAAGTTAAGTATTGTATGATTTCTAAGTGTACCTTCTCTGGTAGTAACGATTGGTGAGACCTGGGGGTAGTAGTTGCCAGTGTTTTGGGTAACCCTAAGTGTTGTGTTTTGTATTAGGGTACCACGTGGGGTCTCACTACCCTAAGCTGCATCCAGCTTCAGTGCTTATCCAGTAGTACTTTACCCTAGCTTGTTATTAGTGTAAACCTTGTATCCTGCCTATGTGGACCAAGGCTTTTAACGTAAGATAGTGTGGTAAAGTTATTATTATTATTGTTATTGGTGTGAGTGTATATGGGGGGTTGTTAAGGGGTTAATAAATAAGTACATGAATTACAGAGTATCCCTTCTTCCTGTGTGGGAGCGCATTGATCAACCCTTAGACTAACATATATGGTCTAGTAGCAAGTTATTACTACTGTGGATAGTTTATTTTGGGGGCCGGGCCTTTTAGCTCTCCCATATTTGATACTCTTGTCTTCTAACTACCCTTACCCCTTAATAGTACCAGTTCCCCATAGAAGCTCCACACACCATTATTTATAACATAGTGCTATTACACATGTCAGGCTGCATGCATCCACTGGTCAAGGCTCTTAAACCTCCAAACTTGAGAGCACCTCTGGCGCACGTCCACTCTCTGCTTAGCGCTGTGTGACTCTGAGCGCCAGGCGTTCTGCAAGCCTTCAGCTTGGCAGCCCAGTAACGTCACATTGGGCTGTGGCTCCCTATTGGTCAGCTTCGGCACGTGACTATGGCCAGCCAATCACCAAATGCTGTGCCCTCAAAGTTTTTGGCGCAACTTGGTCGGCCTGTTGCCATCTTGTATACACTAGAGGCGTAAGCCCCCTTGTAAGGGTATTTTAGTTTTGATTTTTACTCTCCAAATAAGCACTTTTACTAATTGCCACCTATTTCAAATGAATCCTTCAAATGAATATCTCAGGGAATCTACAGGATGTAGAGATATGACTCTTGCTGGAAAAGGGAAGATATTGGAGAGGGCACCATAACAGTAGAAGTGTTTTTTTTTAGTGATGGTTTTGTAGAGCGTATAGTGGTGATTTTTTAGTGATGGTTTTGTATAGTGGGTAGTGGTGATGATTTTGTATAGCAGGGTCGGATTATAGTAGGGTAGGATTTTGTATAGTAGGGAGTCGGTCGACCGAGCGGACAGTACGCTGGACTTGTGATCCTGTGGTCCCGGGGTCAATCCCTGGCGCCGGCGAGAAACAATGGGCAGAGTTTCTTTTACCCTATGCCCCTGTTACCTAGCAGGAAAAAAGGTACCTGGGTGTTAGTCAGCTGTCATGGGCTGCTTCCTGGGGGTGGAGGCCTGATCGAGGACCGGGCCGCGGGGACACTAAAAAAGCCCTGAAATCATCTCAAGATAACCTCAAGATAGGGTAGTGGTGATGGTTTAAATAATGTATAGTAGTGATCGATATGGATAGTGGATTTTGTATAGTGTGAAGTATGATGGATTTGTATAGTGTGTAGTTGTGATAATTTTGTTCAGTGAATAGTTGAGATGATTTTAAAGAGTGTGTGGTAGTGATAGCTTTGTATAATGTGTAGTGGTAAAAATTTTGTATTGTGTCTAGTGGTAATAATTTTGTATAGTGTGTAGTGCTGAAGACTTTGTATAGTGAGTAGTGGTGATGGTTTTATATAGTGTGTAGTGGTGATTAAGTTAAATAGTGTGCCGTGGTGATTTTGTATAGTTGCCATTGTGATGTTTTTGTATAGTTGCCATTGTGATGTTTTTGTATAGTGTGTAGTCGTGAGGTTTTTGTATAGTGAATAGTGGTGACGGCTTGGCATAGCGTGTATTAGTGTTGGTTTTGTATTTTGTGAATTGGGGATTGTTTTGTAGTGTGCAGTGAACATAGTTTTGTACAGTTTAGTGGTGATGGTATACCTGAAGCATACCTGGAGAGGGTTCTATGAGTTCTTCTACTCCCCAAGCCCGGCCTGAGGCCTGGCTCGACTTATGATAACTTGGTCCTATAGGCTGCTGCTTGGGGCGGCCCCACAGGCCCACATATACACTACAGCCTGGTTGGTCCGGCACTTCTTGCAAGAACTTATGTAAGTGCCTCTTGAATACATCCACCTTGGTAGCAGAAATATTTCTAATGCTTGCTGGGAGGGTTTTGAACAGCTGTGGGCTGTTTTTGAACAGCTGTCGGCCTCGGATATTCAGACAGTGATCTCTGATTGTGACTATGGTACCTCTGCTCTTTAGTGGTTCTAATCTGCATTTCCTTCCGTGTCTTTCGCTCCAGTATGTTGTTATTCTACTGTGCAAATTTGGAACCTGGCCTTCAGTTATCTTCCATGTATATATTATTTGATACCTTTCTCGTCTCCTTTCCAAAGAGTACATTTTGAGAGCTTTGAGACGGTCCCAATAATTTAGATGTTTTACCGTTTGTATATGCGCCGTATATGTTCTCTGTATTCCCTCCATATAAGAGGAAATTTTCATGCTGATTTTTGTATCATCTGCAAAGGATGACTCGAAGCTGTGACTAGTATTTTGTTGATATTCGAGATAAGAATGAAAAATAGCAGCGGTGCAAGGGCAGTGCCCTGAGGT
The DNA here is from genome assembly GCF_040958095.1 of Procambarus clarkii. Lineage (NCBI taxonomy): Eukaryota > Metazoa > Arthropoda > Malacostraca > Decapoda > Cambaridae > Procambarus > Procambarus clarkii. Next base: position 8,924,313 of record NC_091230.1, on the reverse strand, counting down.
ACAGACCTTTTCACTGCACTTGGGCTTAATCTTATTTGATTGGCCGTCACTCTCTGCATTCTGTTTGACATTGAGTAGAAAATCCAACGTCCAACTTTTCCCGTTATTCCTATTGAGTTCATTTTGTGAGCTATCATTCAATGGTCACATTCGTCGAATGCCTCTGCAAAGTCTGTATATACCATTTCAGCATTTTGCTTTTCTTCTATGGCTTCTGTGATTTTGTTGTTGTGGTTGAGTAACGGGGACAAACAGGATCTTCCCGTTCTAAATCCATGTTGTCCTGGGTTGCGTTGTTCATTATTTTCCATTAAACTATAAATTTGATTCCTATTCACTCTTTCAAAAACATTTAATATGTGTGATGTTAAAGCCTATAATTTTTGGCCAAACTTTTACTAACCTCCCTTGTGCAGAGGAGCTATATCTGATGATTTAAGTGCTGTTGGTATCTTTCCTGTATCCAGGCTTTTTCTCCATACTACACTGAGCGCTCGCACTACTGTTATTTTACATTTCTTTATTAGCATTGACTCCAAAAGTCAGGATCAGTGGCTGAGTGCATCGGTCAATTTCTCTTTCAAAGTCTTCCGAGTTCATGTTAATGTATACTGTATCAGGGGGTTTGGGATTTTACAAAATCGGTTTTTGAACAAAACTGATACTTGCTTACCGACGAAGAGAGACCCCGACCATTCCCTGATAAAGATATGACCACAGCAACTACACTCGTGCTGTAGTCAGTCTGCCAGCAATGGACACTGGAGTGCTTACAATTAGTTGGGAGATCACCCTGTAATCGTCTTGTCCTCGGAGAGGGATTCAGCGTCACCTTTATTCAGCAGTGCGGCTCGAAACTGGCCTAGTTGTCATGATTACACACCCACTCGAGCTGCCGTGATTCCCTCACACTCTCCTTGTTATGGGATGATTTCCTAAATCCCCCTTTATGAGTTACTGACCACTGTCACCCAATTTGCGACCGTGTCTCTCTCACTATCCAGACAGCCTCACTGGGACAAGGGCATAAATCAGCTGTTAAAATACAAATATTTATTACATGAAGACATAGACAAAAGAATATATAAAAGTAATATTACAGTGCAGCACCCTAGGCTACTACCAACCGATAACACTCTGATATCATATCAATCCTTCATCACATAAACTGTATTAGGCTGCCGCTCAATCTTCAGCTCACAGCCTACTGCCACTCACTGCTTTGGACTGAAATACCTGGTACAACTATATATATATCTCCAACAAGAAAAGAAATCAATCTCGCACCTAACACTGCATTTCATGCCAATATGCAATATAGCACTCCCTCATACGTCAGTGTGTCCATATGATTCTCTGTTCTATTCCTCGAGGCCCAATACTAAGAACATCCATCTGGGCCCTCAAAATCAGGTAGGTATTCTTGCAGCTCTTTCAGTTTGCTGCACATGAAGTCCCACTCGAATGTCAGTGAAGCTCATCCAAACGGCTTCACAAAGGAAACGTGTATCTCCCCTACACTAGAAGTTCCATTATATCAATGGAACCAATCCCCAACTTGAAGTCCTGCTCCACACCAGCAGTTCAGCTCCTACGTGGAGTTCACCATATACTCTTCTTCAGAAGTTCTTTCATTAACTTCTCCCATACAAACCTGTAATTCCATTATTAATCCATAATAACATGTCCTCTTAATAAAATATAAATAAATGTACATAAAATAAATAAACTTCTCCGTGCAACATCCTTTTCAACACTCCAGCTCTGCTACGATGGGTCTTCCCCACCTTCGGGCGAGGCTACATTGGAATCAAGCCATGCCAGCCACTTGGGGCTCCGCCCCCCTTCAGTCACTCAATAACCTCCAGAGAGTGAGGATATTCCACTCCCGCCTCCAGCATGTCCTCTTGTCTCTAACTCCTTCTATCAGCTCACTGTCTCAATAAAATATCTACCCTGTATTCACATATGTTCTCTATGATCACTGGACACACGATCAAACCCTGGTCAATATTCAACCAGTTAATTAAATGAGCTTACAGCAGAATTCAGGACGTGAGAGCGCATGCCCTCTGGCATTCCAAGAGGTGTCACACTAGGCCGCCCATCAAAATCACTATAGGACTGCCTCTCACAGCTTCTCTCCTCCTGACCTGAGCACACAAAGTCACCTGGCAGGCTCCACACAGAAATATCTGCTTACTCTTATCCATTTTTGGATATATAAAAAAAGTCCCACTGTTACGGCCCTACTGGGATGCAACCGGGTTCTTCTCTGATGGTAGTAGAGTTTTGGGAATCCGGCCCCAAGTTAGTAGAGGCTTTCAAGGGGTGATCTCTGTAATACAAATGAAAACAATAGGGGAGGTATACAAGCACACTAAATTATAAGAATTTTCCTTCGTTATTATATTTGCCACCACCATATATATATAAAACAAGTCACACACGGGGATTATAACTACACTTATATACAGTTCCGTCTTCTTCCGAAGACACTGGATATTCGGCGATGCTCACTCTGGGAAGCCCTGGTTCCTTCTTCCGTGGCCCCATGATGAATCCACGCTGGCTACCCTGAATCTACCCTGGCCACAGGTCAGCCAAATCACAGTCCCACTGGGTGCTTCGTCGTGGAGGCCTTCAACCACAATCCAGCCTGTAGCTGGCAGGTACCGATCAGCTCCGCTGTGTAAGCCACTCCACGACCGATACTAGGGTTGCGTGCCCTAGCCAGGAGCCTCGTGTGACTCGCTGGTCGCTCTCCTCATACAGCACCCCAGTGGGTGGTCTCTTCCACCAGCCAACCCCGGATAAGGCGATTCCCGACACTGCCACGCCTCAGGCAGGCTATTACTCTCTCAACAGAAGTAATAGCCTGCTTAGACAGAAACGTCCACCCCTTCACTCCATAGATGGTGTTCACTGTCTAAGCACCACCTCACCAGAGGTCAGCAGCGGCTACGTCATGAGCTGACTAGGAAAGGAATCCAACACTTATTGCTGGCCTATCCTGTCACCACTAGATGACGTCGTCCATTTGGAGTGGGTTTCGGGAGCGGACTCACAGATGGCGTTGTCGTCGCTGCTCCGTGCTCCGACGATGGACTCGGGTCCGTAACACCCACACAGGCACGATCACCACTAGGCTTCAGGTCGTCTCTAATATTTTCATAAATACTGAGAAATGATGTACGTCGCGTCCTCAGAAGCTTTCTCACCTGTTATACACTATAACCTTTACTCATACACGTTATCCAGAACCATATTCTTCTATCTTCCCAGGACACAGTGACGTACGTCCATTCCTGACGACTTTGGCAACTCAAGTGATGCATTATGATGTCTGCCAGCGTCGCGTTACGTCCGACGCCCCAAAATGTCGACATCTTATTCCCACTAACATTTATCAGATGCTTATCCTAAGCTTGTACTCTTTTAAATCCCTCACTGCCGCTTATGTAATATATTTCCTTTTTCTGACATCTCAGTCTCTGGACAGGTATGCAGAATAACTCTCACCTGGTGACTTGCTTCACAAGGCTACATGAGGTTTATGTAAGTGCTGATGGTTTTATGTGGTGGATGGATGGTTATACACCTGCAACTGATTTAGAAACAGCAAATGAATTTAATAGCTTCTTTTCATCGGTTGGTGCAAACCTTGCCAGAAAAATCCCACAGACTCAGACACATATTAAAATATATTGTTGTCAAATGTACACACCCAATTCGAGCTGCTGTGACTCCCCACTCTCTTCTTATTTGGTATGACCTCCTCAATCCCACTTTATTTCGAATTATAACTCTGTACCACCCTGTCCACAGGTATGGTGTTTTCTCTCTCTCTCTCTTCTACTTTCTGGGACGCCTCACTAGGACAAGGGCAAACACCTGCTGGTTATGAACATTTAATATTCAGAGGACTTATACAACACACACATGATACAATAATGACTCCAACACTATGTTATTATAGTCAGCTTGCAATTCACTACCATCAGAACTCTATCAGCTGCTTATATCAAGTGGTAGCACAACTCCTGGCTCACCACTTATGCTACCAACCTCCCCAAGTGGGTTAAATCTTGCTATACAATAAAGCACTATCAGCCCTAGAACATAAATATACTCAAGGAAATCCAGCTTATGACTGTAACACTATAGACACCAGTATAAACACTCCTCGATATCAAAATTAGTCACTCACCTCCCACTTCATCATGCACGCCAATGACACTCAAACACTCCATCAACTCCATATAGATAAACAATAAGAACCTCCTCTCTACACCTGGAGGTTCACTACCCTGAACGTCTTCAGGCTCCTCCACAATTATCTACCAGGGTTCTCTACAGCTCTTCCAGGCTTCTATACCTTGAAGTTTCCTCGAACAGCACTGGTGTTTCACCACTGGTATTACAGAAGCACGTGACACTCCTCTTCACTGTTTTTCCTCACAGCTCGAGGTCCTACTTTTCACTGTGGGGCTACTCTTTCTCAGAGTACACTACTCCTTCAACAGCCTTAGAGTCTTTTCCACCAACTTACTCTACTGGCTCGAAGTCCACTCAGCAACCCCTTTCCCCAGACAAACCTGCACCCATTGACACAATAATAGAGATGTTTCTCTACAAACATATAACTAAAGTAAACTACACATAATGAATGTCTCCATCCGACATCTTCCTACTTCTCACATGCTGTGAAGTGACTCCCCCACATCTGGACAGGTCCATCCTCCACCCTGGGTGACTCGCCAGGCGCCGGCCGCTCAGTTGCCTCCATGATCTCGACGAAAGAGGACGCAAAGCTCCTCACCTCAGCTGGTACTCTTGTCTCTATTCTCTTATTTAGGCTTTCTGCCTTATCAAAACATGCCTAACATATCAATAAACACTTGCTACGGACGCTGGGAACACGACCAACTACAGGCAGTCACTGTTAACTGGATAAAATGGGCTTACCACAGAATTTGTTCATTCACCGGTGCTTCCCGGCAGATGCTCAACATGGCGCTCACAAGCTGCCCAACGAAAAATGCTTCATTACTGCTTTACCACTCTTCCTGCAGTCGACGACTTAAGCTGACACATCCACAAACTTATTCCACTGTCGAGAAGTCCGTCCACTTCCTTCTTCTTGAAGGTATATCAAACAGGGGGTTCTTCTTCACCTGGGGTTCAACCGGAGCAAGCCCTCCCCTCACGATTTCTTCAGCTCAAGTGAGGTCAACGTCCTCAGAAGCGAGCCTCACACCTCCAGCAAATTCTCCACATCTCATGTCAAGTAATTTATTTATATTCTTACTTACTGCCCATACTTTTAAACCATTTGTCAAATCTAACCTAGTCTGTGTTTAAGACAGCATAAATATTCCCATAACTTCATAAATCAGTAAAAATACCATACCAGGTCACAGAATCCTAGAGAACAGAGTGTTCATGTAACGTCGTCGGGAAATTTGCAAAGCGCCTCTATAACCAATTTAAGATAGCAAACCCTAGTGCCCTCCCTGTGCACTCAGTAGTTACGCAAAACAGATTTGGACACTTGGCAGAAGAGGACACTGATAATAGACCAGTTTTAGATGTTGACGAAACCAGAGTGAAGTTGTCTCAGACTAGACGCAGACAACCTAAGCAACATAAATCACAAGCAGTGAACTGTACAATTTTCAATGATGGTTCCTTTGTCTTAGCCACCATACATAGTAGAGTTTTATTAGTCTTTCTTGACTCAGGTGCTAAAATAAATATTGTCAAGCCTGCAGCTCTTACAGATATGTCAAGTAAGCATTCTGTCACAGAAAATCAGCCGACCCTTTCTTGAAGGGTTTATCAGGAAACAGTCCTCATGCTATTATGTATGGTACAGATAAGATCCTTCTTAATGAATTGATCAATGTTACCCCTGCTCCTGTGTATAACATAGATGATTTTGTTCAAGTAAAGCGTAGTCAAATGCAGCTAATTTTTAAGAAAATAAAAAACCGCAATTTTTTTAAACACAGCTCGAGTTTACCCGAGCAAGGAATGCTCAAGCTAAGAGCAGTAAGATAACTGTTGGGTCTGTAGTAATGGTACTTAACCAACAGAGGTCTGGCCCTATTTACAAGTTAACTAAGAATTTTTTAGGTCCTTATAAAGTAACAGAGCTTATCAAGGGCAGCAAGTAAAAACTTAAGAGTCTGTTAACAGGAGAGTTCATAAACGAACATTTAGATCACATGAAGTTAGCTAAAATTACTGCTGATGAGACATGCAGAAGATGTCAATGACCTTACCCAGACAGATTCTTCTAGTGGGACACCACCTAATGTTGATGACAGACCACTTGACATAGAGCAACCCCATTCCAGTACCTATAATCTTAGATCAAGACCTTTAGTTTCAACTGTGCACTCACCACATGTCCATTCGCTAGGTGCTAACGAGATTGATAACCTAGATGACATCTGGTCACATGAAGTTTCACCTGTTCCTGACCTTCAGTCAGATCCAGAGTTGTAGAGTGCTCTGCAGGAATTACAGGTTGATTTTTGCCAAATCTATAATTAAGTGAATCCTGCAGTTGTTACTCTGGTAACTACCCCATGTATCTCATTATCACTGAATAATGTATTGTATACTGTATACTACTTTCAACTTTGTTTTGTGTATTTTTTCACATGCATTGAAAAGCTTACTGTGCCATTTGTATTTTTACAGTGCATGTCTTCAAGAGTTTCATTACTGTTCTAGCAACCACATTGAGGCCAGTGATTCCGGACTGCTATCATTAAGATGTTAGCCTTCTTGGTCCAGTCCTTGTATATGGCTTGTAAATATTGTACATAATTTGTTTGATCTTGTTATCTAATTATAAGATTTACTGTGGTTGTTAAGTCATAACTCTTGTTGCATTTATGCATATAATTGTAATTTATTATTTTCCAAGCACATGCCATTAATACAAAATGTTGATAATTTTCTTAGGCAATACTTTGAATTGTATTGTTCTTACCTAATGCTTAAGACATGCTCATGTTCTTCATGCTCTTGCTCCAGTTGATGCATAGTTACCAAGAGTTTTCACCGACTCAATTTTTTTCTAATTTTTGTGCACATGCCAAGCGGTGTTAGTATTATGCACTCTTGATCCAATCATCCAATCTTTAATCTGAGATTTTGCATGTAAGCCATTATTTCTGCTACCAAGGGTCCTTCATTATCATTGTAACTAGCTAGCTAGAGACTGTCGACAAGGGACGTTGACTTTTTTTTTTTTTTTTTTTTTTTTATTTTTATAAAAGAATACACAACGTACAAAACAGACACCCGCCGAACAAACAAGTTATGAACATACACAGGACAATATAACAAAGGAAGTAAACCACGGATACATTAAACATACCCAACAAAAACCAAGAAAGAAAACACATGACACAAGGCACAAAAAAAAAAAAAAAAAAAAAAAAAAAGAGAACCCAGAAACGGGGACAGTATGTACCACAAAAAACAGAACATGACATTAATAGCACACAATAGAAATAACATAAAACATAGGCACATCCACACAACCTTAAGTACAGAAATACAAAAGGAGAACGCACATACAAGCCCAGCCCCACAACCCAAACACAGGTGCATAAAAGTACAGAACAACAGGCCTCCGAAACCCCTAAGAGGCAAAATTACAAAACTACATTAAACAAAAAACATGGAAATACATACATTGAAAGTCAAACAGAAATAACTGAGTACATTCCTTTTTTCTTACTCCGTTTCCTCAAGCATAATTAAAAAGACATAATACAAAGGCAGAACACAAAACACAAATCAAGAAAGAACAGATAAATAATACATAAATAGCACAAGGCAAAGTACATGGCACATAAAAAGAGAAATAACAATCAGTAATGGCAAAAAAAAACACTCATAACACAGGAACAGTAGTACATGAAAAGGGGGGGAGGGGGGAGGACAAAACATAACCCGGGCACCCCAACCCCCCCACACAGAAAATCACAAAAGACAGAAGAGGCACGCTCCAAAGACAGAGGAGCACATAAGCATACATACCATAAAGAACAAAAATGCACAAAACATAAAACCCATACAAGGCAAACAAAAAGGCCCACGCAGGAGCCAGGGAAAACATAAAAACCACACCCACACACAAGCACACCCAAACGAAACACCCACCCACAGGAGCAACCACAACAGAACAAAACAACCACACACACACACACACACCCCGCCCAACCCCCGCCGAGGAGGCCCATCGGAGGACCGGGGACCGAAAACAAACCGGAACAAGACCCACCCAACCAACCCACAGCCAACATCCACGAGCCCAACCCACGACCAATCACTCAAAAGCAGCCCCACGAACATACGCACCAGTAAACCAACCACAAAAATCATCCGGAAAAGCACGCTGCAGCCACCACCAGGTGAACCGTAAGCGCCCTCTCAAAAACCCCAAAACCCTATCAACCCCATAACCCTCCCTCCGGCCAACCCACACACAATACACATAGTCAGCGACAAGAAGACAGAGCGTATTACGCACCCGTCGAGAGCCCCGCGGAAAAGACAAAAACAAAAACGGCAAAAAACCACCCTGACATCCCGGCCCACAAACCACGGCTAACACAGCACGAAACCAAGCAAGCAAACCACTCAGCCTCTCACAAAAATAGAAAACATGTAACTGAGTTTCAGGCAAACCACAGTGGACACATGCGTCAGAGGCACGCAAACCCAGCATGCACAACCGGTCATTTGTCGCCAACGACAAATGCAACATGCGAAACAACAACTCCCGCTGCTGCGGCGCCAAAAACCGCGCCCCTAACGCCGCCCACACCTCCCCCCAATCCCAACACGGGAATAAAGACTCCACCCGCGGCTGAACACGACAAAATAGAACCCCATAAATCGCCTTCACTGAGAGAGACATATAACCCGGACAACGACAGACTGCCCGAAGAATGTCTACCGCCCAGGAGTAAACAGGAGGGGTACAAAAGGCCACCTCCCGACAAACACCGCAATCCACCAAAAAACTAAACCGGACCGAACAATAAAAAATACACAAAGCATTGAGCCCCCCACCCAACGCTAAACCCTGACGCAACGAGACCCAGAACAGCGCCCGAGCCCTGGTAAACACATCAGGAATACCAACCCCACCTTCCCGCACCGCTAACACCAACGTCGAGCGACGAACCGGGTGGTAACGACCACACCACACGTACCTATAAACCTGACGTTCCAACCCCAGAGCCAGCCGGCGATCTAGGGGGAAACACCGAGCCACGAACCAGACACGTGACAGAACTTTACAAGTAACAAGCAACGCCCGCTGATAAATTGTTAACGGGCGCGCAGCCAACAACCCAACCGCAACACCAACACTACGAGAAACCGCACCCCAATTAAATTCCAAAGATCTCTCGTAAGAAGCGAACCAGGTGATCCCCAGAACTCGCAGAGAGGATACCACCGGAAACCAAGACCCCTCCCACACAAGGCGAGAGGACCACCCACCGATACCCATAAGACCTGATTTGGCACGATTGACCTGGGCCCCAGTGGCCAACTCAAACCTCTCAACCACGACCTGGACAGCCCGAACAGAACCAGCAGAGGCCACGAACAGGATGGTATCATCCGCATAACCGCAGATGGGTAACCGAAGATCAGAAGGCAGCCGGGGGGGACGGATCAATGCACAAGCCTTGACCGCCCGAAAAAAAGGCTCCTGAAAGAGCACATAAAGGAGCATGGAAAGCGGACAACCCTGCCTCACCGAACGGCGGACAGGGAAAGGAGCACTCAAGAACCCATTGATGCAAACCCGACTGCAACACTGAGCGTACAACATACGCACCCAACGAACAAACAAAGGCGGAAAACCAAGCCTCTCTAACACACGAAAAACAAAAGCTAACGAAACACGGTCAAAAGCCTTAGACCAATCCAGGCAAAGCATCGCTGCAGACAAGCGAGAGCCCGACACGTACAGAAGCACATCCCGAAATAACGCATTGCACTGCAGTAACGAGCGACCTGGAACACCACAAAACTGTTCCACGGAAACCACAGACGCAACCACACGGCGACACCGACCAGCTAAAATCTTGGACAGGATCTTATAGTCCACATTCAACAAAGTAATGGGTCTCCAGTTCGAGAAGAACCGCAAATCGCCCGGCTTCGGGAGCAGCCGCACAATCCCAACGCACTGAGATACAGGCAGAACGCACCCCCGGAGGCAAGTCCGGACCACCTCCAAAAGAACATCACCCAACACATCCCAAAAGGCAACATAAAACTCGACAGGAAGACCATCCGAGCCCGGCACCTTCCCGGAACGAAATGACCTCACCACACCGAAAAGCTCCCCCAACGAAACATCTTCCTCCAAACCAACACAATCAGCAGCAGACAACCCCGGAGCACAACCACCCAAAAAACCTTCCGCAATCGCGTCGTCCCCTACCACCTCCCCATAGAGCGCAACCAACTCTTGCCGCACATAATGCAACACACCACCGGTGTCCGAAACAACAGACCCATCCGGCCTTTGCAGAGCCGTAAAAAGAACACCGTCCCGCGCAGCCTTCACCTTCCCTAAAAGATAAGGAGAGAGCCGTTCCCCGTCAACACGTTCACTCACACGAGCACGCACACGAACACCCTCGGCCCACTCACTCCGCAAACCACAAATACGCTCCTTACACTCCGCAATCTCCCCAAAACAGTCAATCCCAGCATTGTACCGCACATACAACCGCGAAAGCCTCGCCTGGAACAACCGCAGCAACCCAAACCTTCCAGCAGCCTCACGTTTGGCAGCCACCCGAAAAAACAACCGACATTGCTCCTTACACCACTCCCACCAATCTAAAACAGAAGGAAAATCACACCGCCGGGCGAGAACCCCGACCCACCAAACCCGAAACTGCCCACAAACCCTCGGAGAACGCAACAATCCACAATTCAGCTTCCACCACCCCGCGCCGACCCGTACCTGACTGGGCACACCAACCCGGACCACCACGAGACTATGGTCCGAGAAAGCAACCGGGACAGTGTGGAAAGCAAACACAGAACACCCCCCGCCAGTAACATACACGCGATCAATCCGCGAACGCGCCCCATGCGCAGCAAAAGTAAAGGACAACTCGCCCCCATAGAGCACAGCAGCATCCTTGAAACCGCAAGAACGCACCACCTCCAGCAGCGCACCCGAGACATTCTGCGGGCGGGCGCTACTACAGTCCCGCGCACTCGTCACACAGTTAAAATCACCACCAAAAACCATACTCCGCGTATCATGACGCAGGAAAGGGAGAAGCCCCACCCGAAAAAACTCCTCCCGTTCCCGACGGCGAGCCACCCCCGAGGGGGCGTACACCGTCAGGAACGGAAGAACGACCCCCAAAAACTCAACCCTCACAAACAAAACCCGCCCATCTTCATCCATCTCCGTGTGAAGCACGGAGAAGGAAGCCCTCCTAGAAAACAACATAAGCGTCCCCCCGAAGGACGTCCTCGGCGGGTTGAGCACAACATGAAAATGCGCACTTAAACACTGCAGCACAGACACCTCACGAACATTATGCTCCTGGATCAGAGCCACATCCACACGCTGCTCCTGCAGAACATCCAACAGGCCCAACTGGACCCCAAGATCATTCAAACCACGAACATTCAAAGACGCACAGACAACAGAGGGCGCCATCGGGAGAACCTCAGGACACCCCCAACCCAACGCGTCCCCCAGGGGACACAACCGCACCCGCAGCGGGAGCCACATCCACACCACCAGGCTCAACCCCCTGCCGCACCCTGGAAGACGACCGGCCAGGAACCGCCTTCAAAATCACAGGAGATACACCATGCGAAGAGGGCGCCCCAGGCGTCGAGGACACCATCCACAGTTTTTCCACTTCCTCCGCTGCCCCGAGCCCGACACCACGCTCAATGCCCCGCTCATCCCCAGATCCCGCTTCCGAAGGGGGAGGAGGAACCACTGGAGAAGCGGAGGGAGGAGCACCAGCCAAAGGCACACCACCCGAAGCCTCGATCCTCTTCCCAGGGGGGCCCCTGCTGCGCGACCGATCCCTCGGAGCGCGCTTTCGTCGAGGAACAGAAGAGCCCAATGCAACCACAGGAGGCACAGCACAAGCGACAGCAGGCGGCTGCGCCACGGCACCAGCATCAGGAACACCGCTAGGCTGGCCGTCAGGAGACACAGTATCAACACCGCCCCTGGCCTCGGGAAGCACACTGGCCACTGCACACGAGTCGCCCTCCGGCACTACACCACACACGTCGGATTTCAAGGAGACACTCGGGTCGCGATGTACCTCCGCCGCCACCAGCATAGGCGCACCCGAAGCAGGAGCCGCGAGAGCATCAGAGTCAACAGACAGAGCAGAGGACCCAGCAGCAGACGGAGAGGTAGGGACAGCTGGGGGCGCCCCAGCCTCCGGCAGAAGTGGAAAATCATCCGCATGGAAAACCGATGGGTCCTCCGGGCGAGGGGCACGGCAAGCTGCAGCGAAATGGCCTACCTCACCACACCGGAAACAGGAGCGAGTCTGCCCCTGGTAGAACACACGCACATAAAACCCACACACAGCCACCCGAGAGGGAATAGCCCCAGAGAGCCGCATGCGCAAAGTACGGGCACCCATACGGAGCCCCTTCAGGCGCCCACTAAGCAGACAGGCATGACGCTGCCCCACCACCTCACCATACCGACGGAACGCGGCGGACAGCTCCTCCTCAGGAAACTGCACCGGCGCACCATGAACGCTCACATACGTCAGGGGGCCCCACGGATCGGAGACCTCCACCGTCACAGCAGAACCTGGAAGTACATGCGTCCGTGTACCCCATCGACGCACAAACAGCTGATACACCTGCGCCGAGGAGAATGTCACCGCCACCCGGGTAGGGGAAAGTTTCTCAACACCGTAGAGATCTTGGTACTCAACACGCATGACATCCATAAGGGCAACCTCCACCAAGGGCCAGTCAATGGGGGCCGAGAAATCAAGCCGGGCGGTGTCGACCCGGCGAACACGGCCACCACTAGTCGACGCCATGACACCCGCCAGGCCCCGGCCAATGGCCGCACCACACCGTCAACAAGACGACCACCACGCAGCAGGTACAGGTCAACACTGACAGCCCGGGCCGAACGTCAGCGCCCTCCGGTAGCAGAGCGGCGAGTCCCCAAGACGTTGACTTGGTAGCATGTACAAGCGATGTTAGCCTTTAAATTACAAGTCGGTTGGTGTACAGCCAATCCTGTGGCCAGTGAGCCTCATGACGTCATTCCTTAGAGCAGCGTAGTAGCCACTTTTCTAGTAAGCCAGTTAGTACCTCCCAGACCTATATCAAAGCTTAACCTCAGGACCTTTGTGTGCTGGTCATTTATTCTACCACAACTAATAAAGCCAAGAAGTACAGCCTGCATATCTCTTCAACCCAAGCAAGATCCAACCAAAGAAATACTACAGGAAGCAATACTGACAGGTCGCAATATGTTTGGAGAAGTACCTACCCAGACCCATGTCATTAGCCATGATATTCAGCTCACTGACACCACCCCCATTCCCATGCATGTGTATAGAGTATCATCGGAAAAGAGAGACATAATCAAGAGGGAGGTGGAGCTCCTCCTACAACATGGTCTAGTTAAGCCCAGTCAAATTTCCTGGTTTTCGTCATTCTTACTAGTTTCTAAACTGGATGGGAAGTGGTGCTTGTGTAGTGACTACAGGCGATTGAATAAGGTAACTGCCGTAGATACATTTCCCTTACCATTACTTGAGGATTGTATTGACCAGATTGATCACTGTAAATAAATATCGAGCTCACCTGAGCTGCCGTGAGGTGTGGACGTGTCGCTGGCCCGCTCCGGCAGTTTTGGGGTAGTTGCCGTTTTCGCCAGCAGGGGGTGTGGGTGTCTCTACCCTCCCTGCTGTTCCTGGTGGTGGGGACGTGGCGAATTTGCGATGGGCAGCCCTATTCCAGCTGTCGTGAAGGTAAACTCCATAGGTTTGGAGTTTACTGGCTGTGCTGGTTACCCGCTGGTGGACTTTGTCTTGAGTGACATGCTCAGAGTCCCGGTCCAGGACGTATATGGTGTCGAGCTGGTCACTGCTCGCCGTGTCGTCATGAAGTTTGTGGGTGAGGCAGTGTACTATGATTTTCTCCGGAGGTACGAGGGGCGCATTTTGCAGCTGCAGGACGGCACCGGGTCTGTGACCATTTCGGACCGTAGTGGGGCTGTGACATATGTAAGTGTCCATGGTGCCCCCATAGAGTTTCCTGAGACTCTCCTCCGGCGTTTCTTCCAGAGGTACGGCTCCATCGTCAGTGTGCGGATGAACTCGCTATCGTCTGGAACGTATTCGGGTGTGAAGACCAACATTCGGACCCTCGGGATGCGACTGAGGTCGGACATTCCGTCATCTGTCCGGCTGTTAGGGTACTACGTGCGGATGTTTTATGTCCGACAACCTCGTACTTGTTTCCGGTGTGGCTTGTTGGGGCATCAGGCTGCTGGGTGTACTGCTGATCCGGTCGCTCCCGTGAATTTGTTCCGTGAAGAGGATTTCCCGCCACTCCCTCTGGAGGAGCACTCCGGGAGTGAGGAGGTGAGCGTCCCGTTCGCTGCTGAGGATCCCCCAGCGTCGCCCATTGTTTGCCCCGTTGTCGCCGGCCCTCCTCCGGCAGTTGCGATTAACCTGGTTGATACTTGGCTGATGGGGTTCTGGGAGTTCTTCTACTCCCCAAGCCCGGCCCGAGGCCTGGCTTGACTTGTGAGAGCTTGGTCCACCAGGCTGTTACTTGGAGCGGCCCACAGACCCACATACCCACCACAGCCCGGTTGGTCCGGCACTCCTGTGAGGAATAAATCTAGTTTCCTCTTGAAAATGTCCACGGTTGTTCCGGCAATATTTCTTATGCTTGCTGGGAGGACGTTGAACAACCGCGGACCTCTGATGTTTATACAGTGTTCTCTGATTGTGCCTATGGCACCTCTACTCTTCTCTGGTTCTATTCTACATTTTCTTCCATATCGTTCACTCCAGTACGTTGTTATTTTACTGTGTAGATTTGGTACTTGGCCCTCCAGTATCTTCCAGGTGTATATTATTTGATATCTCTCTCGTCTTCTTTCTAGTGAGTACATTTGGAGGGCTTTGAGACGATCCCAATAATTTAGGTGCTTTATTGCGTCTATGCGTGCCGTATATGTTCTCTGTATTCCCTCTATTTCAGCAATCTCTCCTGCTCTGAAGGGGGAAGTGAGTACTGAGCAGTACTCAAGACGGGACAACACAAGTGACTTGAAGAGTACAACCATTGCGGTGCCGTCGGATGTTACTCCTGCTCCTATCTCTGGGTCTGCTGCTCCCGTGGGTCTTCCTGGTACTCCCTGTGTGGCGTCGTCATCTGCTTCCTCGTCTTTGGCTGCTGGACCTGGCCCTGCAGTCTCACCTCGGGTCCCTCCTGTGCTGGGCGCTGGAGTGGCTGCAGAGCCTCCTGATGTGTATGGTCCGGTTTCCCCTGTGATAGAGGCTGCTGCCGTTCTGCATCGGGCGTCGGTTTGTCCGGCTAGTGGTGCCCGTGTTTCTGGGTCCACTTCCGGCTCTGACGATATCCGGCCGGAGCCCAAGCGTTCCAGGCGTTCGTCTACTGCCTGGACCGATGTTGGGGACTTCAGTGACTGTGGGTCTTCAGGTGTTGACGGCGTGGATCCAGATGCGTCGTTGTCTCTGCGGGTGGTGGTGGCGGAGGTTCATGTGCCTGCTGGTGCTGATGCCTGTGTCTCGGGTGTGCCTTCTGTTCCTTTCCCGCCAGGAGGCTCTCCGCAGTGGGGTGTGGTGGGTTCTGCGGCCAGGGATAGTGCGGATGCTGGTGCTGGGCGTGGCCTGGTAGTGACTTTACGAAAGGATGTGCGCCGCCCTGGTTCCCTGCAGTCGTCTGGTGGTGTGCCCGTAGCCACTGGTGCCCCTGAGGTGGTGCCCTTTGAATGGCTCTCTCCTGCGGGGTTGCGACTTGAGGCTCTGGTGGTCGTGGTTGCCGAGATCCTGCTGTCTGAAAGGCCGGAGAGCTTTCTTGATGGGCGGGTTCCCGGTATATGGAGTAGGGTGGCGGTAACTTGCCTCTGGAGTGACACCGTCTGGGTTCCCTGTTTGCAGGTGTTTGTTGCCAGGGTTCCAGATACCATGGCGTCCCCGGTGGATGGTCAAGACTCTTGGGGAAGGTAGCTGCTTTGGGAGGCGTTCCATGTGCGGTTCCCCCGGGCCTTGTTCCCGTGCAAATATGTCGGCTGATTTCATGTTCCTGTAGTGTTGTGTGCCCCTATTGCCTTTTGTTTGCCCTATTGTATTCTGTGCACGTGCCTCTCCCTTCTTTTTTGCGAGGCAGGTGTTTTGGTGAGGGCGTTTTTATTCATGTATTTGCTTTTGTGTTGTTATTTTGCCATGTGTGTACTACTTATGCATTGCTAGACTGTGTTGGGCGATTTCCTTTTTCTATTTCATGATGTTCTTTATGATGTGTTTTGTTCTCGGTCCTTCAGGCCGGTCTTGTTTGTTGTTGTGTGTGTTCCTATGTTTTGTTTTCTTGTTTGCATGGATTGTTTGTTTCTTATTATTGTATATTTTGGCTCTCCCTTTGTTTGTTGCGAGGTGGTTGGTTTGGTGTGAGTGTTTTTATTAATGTATTGTTTCTGTCAATGTACCTTGCACTGGTGTTTTATTATTGCATTTCATGTTGTGCTTGTTTGTCATTTTTGTTTTGTTTGTTGTTTATTGTGCTTTTTTGTTATGTTTCATGTTATACATCTTGATGTTTGTTTTATTATATACTGTTATGTTTTATAATGTTGCTGTGCTTGCTTGTTTTGGCATTGTTTTCTCTTTTGATTTTTGCTTTTGCATTTCTCGTGTTTGTACTTTGTTGTCCTGTGCTGTTGGCTCTTCTGGCCGGTGGTTTATTATTTTGTTTTGTTTTGTTATGTTTTCTAATGTACTCTTATTGTTTTTATTGTATTTAAATTGCATGTGTTACATGTAAAAAAATATAAAAATAAAAAAAAAATAAAAGTTCCTAAACTGGATGGGAAGTGGTGCTTGTGTAGTGACTACAGGCGATTGAATAAGGTAACTGCCGTAGATACATTTCCCTTACCATTACTTGAGGATTGTATTGACCAGATTGATCATTGTAAATAAATATGGAAACTCGATTTGTCAAAAGGTTATCGTCATGTGACCTTGTCAAGTCGAGCTAGTGAAGTTTCAGCTATTCAGCAGGATATTCCCAATTGTCATGCTTATTTAAATGACTTTTCCAGTGATTCCTGTCAAAACTATTTACAGGGTTTAAAATTGTTGTTTGCCAAGTTGCAGGAGGCCAATCTTACTATTAACACTCAGAAATGAAACTTTGCCAGGGGGTACAATTGTCTATCTAGGGCACGAGGTTGGTCAAGGTAGGGTGATGCCTTTATCTGATAAAATTAATGTCATTGTTAATTATCCTATCTTGACTAACAAGAAACAGGTTCAGCGATTTTTAGGGATAAGTGCCTACTACCATAGGTACTGTAAAACCTTTCTATGGTAGCTTTACCTCTGACTGATTTGTTGCAGCAGAGAAGTAAATTTAAGTGGACTACCCAGTGTCGAGAAGTCTTTGATGGTTTAAAAAGTATCTTATCTTCATTCCCAGTCCTCGCTAGTCCTGATTTTGATAAGCCTTTTGTAATGTATATAGATCCTTCCGATTTGGGTACAGGTGCTGTCCTACTCCAAGTTGGATGTGATAATGTTAAGCATCCTGTATACTATTTTTTTCAAGTAGGTTCACTAGCACAGAGAAGAATTACACTGTTGTTGAAAAGGAGGCTTATACTCTTGTTTTGGCATGCAAGACGTTTGAGGTATATCTCCATGGAAACAAAGTTGATGTATACACTGATCATGACCCTTAATATGCATTGACAGATGGAAAATTCATAATCAGAAAATGTCGAGGTTGTCGTTGTATTTGCATGAATTTAATCTCCACATACATAATATTCCTGGCAAGTTAAATGTTCTGGCTGATGCCTTGTCCAGGAGTTTTCCTGAGAAAAGCCTGAGTTAGAAGAACTACCCTAAAACTTCCTGATTGAAATTGATTATATTATGATTGTAATTACTTGTAATTACTGATATACTTGTAAATGATTTAAACTTGATTATTTTGTATCATCTATATAAATAAAAATGGAAATGTTCGCTAGTTCAAAATCGCTAATCTCCGAAAGTTATTTACCGATTGCTTTGAAAATTTCACACAATGTTCCATTCGCATCCGAGCGGGTTTTTATATATATACTATGTAGATGTCACGTCTGTGACTGGGAAAAACATGTTTAAAAAAAACTGTCTATTCTATGTGTTTTTCATGTGAGGGAAATCTTCGAAACCTCTTTACCGATTGCTTTGAAATTTTGACACAACGTTGCATTCAAATAGGCGAGTGTTTTTATATACCTACTATATGCATGCCTAACCTATGACAGGAAAAATACATGTTTTTTTTTTTTTAAAACAGCACCATCTGTAGGACGTAAGAGCAACACACACTGTAATCTCTAAAAGTTCTTCACCGATTGCTTTAAAATTTTGACGCAACATTCCATTCGAGTACGTGCGTGTTTTTATATACCTACTACTTAGATGCCACACCTGTAACAGGTAAAAATCATGCTTTTTAGAAAAACAGCCCCATCTGTTGCACGTAAGAGCAACACACACATACATAATATATTAGGATTCCATTTCAATGTTCGGTTTGCATTGATATATTTAATTTTCATAGATTTTTATTTATTTTCATTTTGATTTAATTATTTTGTGTGACATTGCTTTAGAATTGAGCTGAGTTGCTTATTATACCATTCATTTCGTGGGTATAGTTTATGTGTTTCTTTTTTCATTGTTTTTATTTCGTTTTTTTTAACTGTTCTTATTTTTCAGTGCAATTGGTGGTGAAATTGAGATGTGTCAATTGATCTGCTTTTGAATTTAAATATTTTGTTAGTATTTTTTGTTTTTGTTTTGAAAACAAGAAAATGAACAACACGTTTATTTCACAGCTGCAAATGTGCAATAAACAGATTGGAATCCACCGGCTACAATGGATTCCAATTGTGATTCTAGTTCCTAAACTGGATGGGAAGTGGTGCTTGTGTATTGATTACAGGCAATTGAATAAGGTAACGGCTTTTTTCACGTTATGTCAAAATGACGCTTTGCAAAAACACTGCTGTATTCGGAAGTGCCTACGTATTACACATGGAATGCAAGTAGAAAATCATTTGAACAACGCAAATGTGGAGAGCGAGCCGACGAACATTCTGGCATATTCAAATAAACTACGATAGGCAGACTGTACACTGCATTCTAATCAGGATGAATGCTTCTTTCTTCGCATGCTGTTGGTAAATGTGCCTTGTCCAACGTCTTTCCAGCAATTGAGATTTGTCAGCGGCGTAACACGTGCCACTTCCCGTAGGGCATGTCAAACTGAATTTATTAGAGAACGACCGACACTGGGATGTTTGCATTAATATTCATCCAACACGTCACATCCAAATCAAATTCGTGCAATTGTTGCAATCATATTGACTGCCTGCTCTCGTTCATCTCCAACAGTCGTGGAAGAAATATAAATCGCACATTGCTGAAGATATTATCCATTGAATACGCAAGTAAAATTCAAATATGAACATGGATTTCACAGCAAAAATCTCTAACGAAGCGTTGATAATGATTGAAGATTTGTGCTTAGAAATCGTGAACAAAGTTCTCAATCAGTTGGGAATGCCATCACAGAATCGATCTGCTGCTGCTTCGTTCGATGTAGAATTGAGTCGTGAACAAAATTACAACTCGGGTGATCTGTTGTCGCATGTACAATCAAATATTCTTAAGCAAAAACTTGAGCGAAAAAGCATTTACAATCAAATCATTCAAACTGTCAATACCGGGCATACAGAAATTTTCTTAGATGCGCCAGGTGGAACTGGTAAAACGTTCCCAATTAGATAAATTCTGGCAGCATTTCGATCACAAAATGACATAACTTAGCTCTTGCATCGTCTGGAATAGCTGTGACATTGCTACCAGGTTGACGAACTGCTACTTCGGCTTTGAAATTGCCATTGAACATGCAATTCATTGAAACTCCCAAGTGCAACATTTCCAAAGTATCCGGCGTGGGAAAAGTATTGCAGAAATGCAAACTTATTGTTTGGGATGAATGCACAATGGACTACAAAAAATTGCTCGAGGCTCTTGATCGATCATGCAAGATTTGTGTGGAAACATCAGACCATTTGGGAACGCATTAATATTGCTTGCAGGAGATTTCAAGCAAACATTACCTGTAATTCCTCGATCGACACCAGCGGACGAAATAAATGCTTGCCTGAAATACTCTACTTTGTGGTGCCACGTAAAGACATTTAAATTAACTACAAATACGCTTGTCCAGCTGCAAAACGATCCATCAGCTAAGATATTCTCACATCAATTTCTGGAAATTGGGAACGGAAACGTGCCGGTTGATTTGACCTCAGGACGAATTTCATTGCCTCATAACTTCTGCAATTTAGTGATGTCAGTAGAAGAATTGCTTGAAAAAGTATTTCCTAATATTCAAACCAATTATAAGAATCTCGATTGGCTGAATGAACGAGCTGTTCTTGCGGCCAAGAACAAAGACATCTACGAACTTAACAATATTGTTCTGTCTAACATCCCCTCCGTTGTGCCTCCTCAACCCGTTCTCGCCCTTTTGTATAGTCAATATTGACTTATTAAATACGTGCATATGTGACATACTAATATATTGTGAATATTTTAGTTTACCTTGAAAAGCTTCATAGAAAACACCGACCTTACCTAACCTTCTTAGTATGTTAAGATAAGCATCCTATTGCTTCGTAATTACAATTATTACTTAACCTATTATAGGTATAGGTTAAGTATTAATTGTAATTACGAAGCAATAGGATGCTTATCTTAACTTACTAAGAAGGTTAGGTAAGGTCAGTGTTTTCTATGAAGCTTTTCAAGGTAAACTAAAATTTTCACAGTAAATTAGTATGTCACATATGCACTTATTTAATAAGTCAATATTGACAGTAAGAAAGTGTGAGAACGGGTTGGCATCCTTGCCATGGTGAGGGGCTCACGTTGTAACAGTGCAAGTATTTTGCACTCTTTCATGTATAATTGTGAGTTGTAATTGTGGGTGGGTGTGTGTATGCATGCGTATGTGCGCGTTAGGGTGGTGCGAGATGGTATGAGGGGAGGTGTTGACTAGCTTCAATCCGCTGACATGGCAGTACTTAACAAAGAGCTCATTGTAGTGGCTTAGGAGAGTACCCATCCCCTCGCTTGGCCAGCGAGGTGTGGTGAGCAGTGAGAGTGGAACCTTTGCAAGGGAGAGTACATCCAACCAGCTCCTCCATCCAGGCGGGTGATTAGCCATCACCCACCCCTGGGTGAACTTGTTAGTGAGGTAAGAGTGTCAGTAATGCATTGTCTTAATTGGGTGTCTTAGTGGTGACGAGCTGAACCATTTAACCATGTATGGTGTGGGCGTGTATGGAGTGGGTGAACCCCCCCCCCCCCTTTCAATTTGGTAAATATTGTGTTAAATAGTAAGATGTCAAAATGTTAATTGAAATAATTTAATTAATAAATTTCTATGTGTAGAAGAACAAGCTTGATTTTTGTTTAGTCCCCTTTTTGAATCAATGTCCCCTCACTCAAGTAAGAATTAAGGCTAGAGAGATATCTAGATGAACACGTGAGAGATAACTAAATTAAGCAGTGTTCCTGTCGCATTGTTTAAATAAAATAAATTTATATTTAGTTTCAATCACAGGTGGTGGCAGCAAACATCAGAACATCTTAGAATATCAGTCAGTATAACATCAATAATAGGATAACAGTCATGTCTACTCTCCTCTTTCTTCTTATTCCTCCTACATCACTCTACTCCTCCTTCATTCTCTCCCTCCTGCCTCCCCTCTCCCCGTTTGCTCTCTTTTTTCTATTCCCGCTCGCCTCTTCCCCACCTCAGTTCCTGCCTCAACCTCCCCCATGTTCTATCCACCCATCCTTCATCCCTCTTTCCTCCTCTTCTCCTTCTATCTTTACCTTTACATTACTTTACTTTTACGATCTCATTCCCCCCCCCCCCCCCATTACAACGTACCCCTCCCTGGGACAGGTGTGGGTTGCCTGTGCCCCCCTCTCCGCCCTGAGTGGATGGTTGGGTGTCCAGGCTGGGGCGATAGGGGGTCTGGGGTCTTAGCACTAGTGTGGGAGAATGGACGATGTAGTAGGACTCCCCTGTTGAAAAGGGGGAGCACCGCTGGGGACGACACACCCTTCCTGCACTGGTCAGCGCTCGGCCTCCCTGGCTGCCCTGGTAGGTGGTATCCCTTGGTTCCAGAACCCATTCTTAAGATATTGGTTTGCTGCATGGATGACGACTCGACTTCTCCTACCCAGGCTCATGGGGTGGGCGACCAGGCCCTGGAGTCGGACCGTCCTGGAAGACCGGGAACTGTAGCCCCCACTACAGGACCCGGTTTAGGCCCAGACCGAACTCTTCCTCCTTGCTCCCCTCCCTCCTCTGTGGTTGGGTCGAGCCTCAAGCCAGCTGTGATGACCGTCTCGTCCTCTTGCATGGCTCCATCTCTTCTTGTGACTACTGCACCTTTTGACCCGTCTCTCTCTAAAGGAGAGAGACGGGTCTTCATCGCCGTCCCCACCACGGCCGCTCTCGTATGCTCCCTTCCCATACTAATTCGTTCCATGTTTTGTTTGGTCCTGCTACGTGAACTAAGTACTTTGACCTCCATCCTTTGGTTTGAACTCCTTCTGACGATTTTTCCCTTCATAGGCATCTTGTCGATTCCGTAGATACCTCTTTCACCTTCAACCCCACCCGTCTTGGTACCAGTGCCGTTGCTGCTCCTTCTCAGGATGCGGTCACCCGCTTGGCCGCCTTATCCTGCCTTGGCGAAGGAAGGAAGGAATTATCAAGGGAAAGCGCCAAGCCATTACGACTGTATAGCACTGGGAAGAGGTCAGGATAAGGATTTGGGATGGGACGGGGGGAAAGAATGGTGCCCCAACCACTTGGACGGTCGGGGATTGAACGCCGATCTGCATGAAGCGAGACCGTCGCTCTACCATCCAGCGCAAGTGGTTGGCAGCATCCTGAGAAGGAGCAGCAACAACACGGGTACCAAAATGGGTGGGGTTGAAGGTGACAGAGGCATCTACGGAATCAAAAAGATGCCTATGAAGGGAAAAATCGTCAGAAGGAGTTGAATCCAAAGGATTCAAAACTTCGAGACCCCGAACAGGGGTCTCGCCTTGGCGAGACCCCTGTTCGGATCTCGAAGAACGCTCGGTTGAATGCCAGTGTTGGCACTGTTCTCCTCCTGCACCATGTTGCGACCAGTGTTAGGAATCTCAAGGACTGCCACGAGGATATCAAGCATATCCTCGAGGCCTAGGGTCATTCTGTCCTCCAGGTGGATACGTTTACTCGTTTCCCTCGTGGTCATCGCCGTCTGCCCCTTCGGGTTGTGAAGGTTACCTTTGATGATAGGACCCTTCTGCCCTCTGTCATTCTTGCTGGTGCCAGATGCTCCGTTCAGGAGCATCTCATCGGAGCATCGTTCCATCTCCTCGGCTCTGCAGTAAGTGCTGGAGGTTCGGGCATGGTACCTTCAAATGCTCTAGTCCTGTCTCTCTCTGTCCCTTGTGTGTGGAGGCGAGGGTCATTCTAAGTTGGAGTGCACTTCTCCCCAGGCCTGCTGCCTCAATTGCGGTGAGGCCATCCCTACCTTCTCCCGCACGTGTATTCGTTACAAACATGAGGCGGCTGTCCTCAACTTGAAGCACTGGGAGTGTTTGTCTTTTCCTGAGGCTCGGCGCCAAGTTCATCGTCTCCCCTCTTTCGCTGGCGTCTCCTATGCTTGCGTGGTGCGCTCGTCCTCTCCTCGTCCTTCCCACCTTCCTCAGTCACACAATCGTTTCCAAGCCTTAGACCCGACACGCCAACCGCCACCTCCCCTGTTTCCCTCCATTCTGTCCCGGAATGTCCCCCTCCTGGTTCTCTGTCTAGGGCTCCCCTTCTTTCTAGCCAGTCTGTCACATCTCCTGTGTCTTCTTTCTCCTCTCCCTCTGGTCCTCCTCCCCATCATTCTCCTTCGTTTCTTGGCTCTCCACGCCGCCTGACTGTGCGGGCCGATGTCCATCGCTCTCCTCTTGCTTGTGTTATTCGCTCTTGCTCTTCTTCTCCTATCGAGACGCTGGAGTCTGTTGCACAGTACATTGCTGCTGGGACGCCTGTCACTTTGAGCCAGAAGCAGAAACTTGGCTCTTCTCCTTCCTCCTCCCCGGTCGGTAAGAAGGCTTCGCTTTCTTTTTCACCCCCTATCTCTGATTCTATCGTTCCTTCCCCTCCCGCTTCGGTGGTGGAGCCCCCTGTTCCAACTGTGGGGGTTTCTTTAGCCCCCGGTTCCATCTCGGTTACTGCCCTTGCTGAGGTGCGCTCCCCTCTTTCTGCCCCTTCTCCTCCTCTTCCTTCTCCTCCTCCAGACCCTGCTCGTCCACCTCTGGTCTGTCCTCCCACTTCTTTCCCTCCTTCTTTACTCAGTTTATCCATGCCCCCTAACCCTGACTTCACTGACCCTGATCCTGACCCTGTGCTTTTTTAACATGCTGTGTTCCTTTGTTTCTTCTTTCCTCTCTGTTCCTCTCCTCTCTCTCTCTTTGCCGATGTCTGTTCTTCATTGGAACATCCGTGGATATTACGCCAATTTCCTTGACCTCCAACTTTTCATTTCACAGTTTTCGCCCCTTTGTGTCTGTCTCCAGGAGCCGATGCTTGGTGCTCGTCCTGGTCGCTTCCGTGGCTATTCTTCCCATAATTCTTCTTCTCTCTTGATTCGCTCCGATGTTCTCTTGGTCCTCTTACTTTTTTCCTCACCTCTCCACTGTTCTGCTGCCCGTGTCTTTGTGCGTAGATGGTGCACGGTTTGTTCCATTTATCTCCCCCCCCTCCCCTGTCCCACTCTCTCTTCCTGATCTTACCTTCTAGACTCCTTGCCGGAGCCTGTGCTTCTGCTGGGTGATTTCAATTGTCGTCATGCCCTTTGGGGTGATGTGCTGACAAACACCCGGGGTCGCCTCCTTGAACGTTTCATCCTCTCTTCTTCCCTGTCCCTTCTTAATTCTGGTGAGCCCACTCATTTGGACTCTCAGACTCGCTCTCTTTCTTGTCTCGATCTTTCTCTGTGCTCGTCATCCCATTCCTTAGATTTCAGGTGGCGGGTCCTTGATGACCTCAATGGCAGTGACCATTTTCCTATCCTTGTTACTTTTTTTTCTTTTCACCCTCCTCTCTCCTTCCCTAGGTGGCGGTTTGCCGAGGCTGACTGGCGCCTCTTTACTCTCCGTGCTACTATTTCTGATCTCTCCGTTCTGCCTCTCCCTCATGCCCTCCTTCTTTTTCATGACACTGTCTTTGACGCTGCCCTCCACTCCATTCCTCGCTCTTCCTCTCGGGGAACGCGAAAGTGCGTTCCCTGGTGGAATGTGGACTGTGCTCGGGCTACCCACTGTAAGCGTGCAGCCTGGAAGAGACATCCCCGCCAGCAAACGGTTGAGTCTTTTGTTTCGGAAGGCAAGTGCGGTAGCCTGTTGGACCATCCATGTGGCTAAACGTGCTTGCTGGAAGTCTTATGTCTCCACCGTTACGTCTGAATATCCTCTACCACTGGTCTAGAAGCGTATCCGCAAGATGGTGGGTAAGTTCGTTCCCGATGTCTCACCAGTCCTTCGCCTTCATGATGCTTTTGTGGTGGACTCGTTGCAGGTCGCGATCGAACTGGGTTCCCATTTTTCATCTGTTAGTTCTGGTTCTCATCTTCCCCAATCCTTCCTTCTTCGTAAGCCTATTCTTGAATCTCATCCTTTAAATTTCTGTACTTATCTTCGCCTTCCCTATAATGATCCCTTCTCTATCTCTCTGATCTTCAGTCTGCCCTAGCCCTTTGCGGTTCTATGGCAGCGGGCTCCGATGGCATTCATTATGAAATGCTTCGCCAACTCCCTCCATGCATGTCTCAGTATTTACTGAGGCTGTACAATCGGGTCTGGGAGTCGTCGTCAGTCCCTGAAGACTGACTGTCTCGATGCTGTTGTCCTCCCTGTTCGGAAAACCAGGGTCTCTCGGGTCATCCCCTAAGGACTTCCGCCCAATTGCCCTCACGAGTTGTGTCTGCAAGCTCTTTGAACGTATGGTTAACGTTCGTTTGATGTGGTTCTTAGAACACTATCACCACCTCTTCCCTTCTCAATCTGGTATTCGCAAGTGCCGCAACACAACGGATGTCCTGGTGAACTTGGATGTCTATATTCGTACTGCTTTTGCTGCGAAGACCTCCGTTGTTGCCGTTCTTTTTGACCTGGAAAAGTCTTACGACACTACCTGGCAGTATCATATTCTGTCTCAACTTCATTTTTTTGGCCTTCGTGGGAATCTCCCTCTCTTCCTCCAGAGCTTCCTCTCTCGTCGTTCCTTTCGTGTGCGGCTTGGTATCGCTCTCTCTGCCCCTTTTCGGCAGTATGAGGGTGTACCCCAAGGTAGTGTTCTGAGCACTACTCTTTTTCTAGTTGCCCTCAACGGTCTTCTTTCCGCTCTTCCTTCTGGCATCTTCTCCGTTCTCTATGTTGATGATCTTACCCTTTGCTGTCATTGTGATGATTCGCCTCTCCTTCAACGGCGGCTTCAACTTGCGATTGATGCCGTGTCGTCTTGGGCCACCGATCATGGCTTCAAGTTCTCTCCGTCTAAGACTTGTGCTATGACTTTTACTCGGAAGCATGTAGTTCTTCGTCCCCTCTTTGTTGCTTTATGGTCATCCCCTTGTGTACAGGGATTCCGCTAAGCTTTTGGATTTATTCTTTGACAGTCGTTTGTCTTGGTCAGCCCATATCTCTTACCTCCGAGTTGAATGCTCTAAGGCCCTTAACCTACTTAAGGTTTTGTCCCACACTTCTTGGGGAGCGGAAAGGCGCACGCTCCTCTATTTGCACTCCTCTCTCGTCCTGTCTAAACTCGATTATGGTTGCCCTGCATACTCTTCTGCTTCTCCTTCTACTCTTCGCCGTCTTGATGGTTTGCACCATACTGGGTTGCGTCTCAACTCTGGTGCCTTTCGTTTGACTCCCTGCCCTCAGTTTGTATGTTGACACTGGCTTTCTCTCTCTTCAGGACTGCCGTGATCGCTATTATCTTCGCTATCTTGCGCGGTCCTTACAACATCCTTCTTCTCGCCTCTGTCATGCTTTAACTTTTACTCCTCCTGTGGCGCCTGTTCATCATCTCCCTCTTTCTGTCCGGTTATCTCGCTTACCGGATTCTCTTTCTGTTCATATTTCTAATGTTTCTCCTCATATTGTTCCTTCCTTGCCTCCGTGGAGAGTCCCCCTTCCCAAGTTTTGTTGTCCTTGACTTATATTACTAAAGCCTTTACCCCTCCTACGATTCTGAAAACCCTCTTCCTTGAGCACTTTTCTTCGCACTCCCACTTTATTTCCATCTTCACCGATGGATCTAAGGCTGCGGACAGTGTGGGCTACTCTGTTGTTTTTCCTGACCGCACTTATATGTTGCCTCCCTTTGGAGGCTAGCGTCTTTACAGCAGAACTTTATGCTATTTTCTTTGCTCTCCGTCTCTTGTTTTCTCATTCCTCCTTTGTGGTTGTAGTTGGCTCTCGTAGTGCCCTCATGGCTCTAGGGTTCTTTAATCCTGTCCATCCGGTGGTCATCGAGATTCAACAATGGCTGTTTCTTATTTCTAGTAAATTTAAATCAGTAGAGTTTTGCTGGGTTCCCAGCCATATTGGTGTTTCTTTCAATGAGCATGCAGATACTGTCGCTAAGGAAGCTATCCGTTCTTGTCCCATCTCCCGTAAAGGTATTCCTTATTCCAACTTTTATCCCATTATTCATTCCTCCATCCTTGCCCATTGACAGGGTTGTTGTCCTCTGTAGTTAATAACAAGCTGCGTACTCTCAAACGTAGTGTGTCCCCATGGCCATCCTCCAACCACTGTAACCGGCGGTGGAAAACTGCTGTGGCAAGTCTGTGGGTTGGCCATACTCGCTTAACCCACGGTCACTAAATGGAATGCCGCCCTGCTCCTTATTGTCCAAATTGCGTAGTCCCTCTAACAGTTGTGCATATCCTTGTTGAATGTCCTGACTTCCCGGACGAGAGTGTGTCTTGCTTTCCGACCGTCCCCCACGGTCACTTGTCCCTCGATAGAATTCTAGGTGAATCGGATACTTTTGATATCGTTCGCCTTATGCGTTTCTGTTCTCATATTGGCATTCTTGGTGATATTTAGTGCCCTCTAATTATTTGGCCCTTTGATGGTGCTACATAGCCTTCCCGGTTTGGTGTCTTCTTTTGATTACCTTATCTTACCTCTGTCTAATATCCACAGCGAGGCAGTCACATACAAATCCGTCGACACTGTTGAGGAAGCAGATAAAGGGGTTAATTATCCAAAAAAATTTTGAATTCACTCAATTTTTGTATAATGTGTTGTGATGACCTTTTATATAGTGTGCAGTGGTGATGTTTTTGCACAGAGTGCAGTGATGTTTTTCAACATTTTGTAGTGTAACGATTTTGTAGTGTCTAGTGTGATGATTTTGTACAATGTGTAGTGCTAATTATTTTGTGTAGTGTGTAATGGTGATGGTCTTATAAGGTGCATAGTGGTAATGATTTTGAAAAGTATACAGTGGTGATGTTGGTGAAGAGTGTATAGTGGTGAGGATTTTTTTATTATTTATAATGGTGAGGATTTTTTTATTATATATAATGGTGATGATTTTGTATAATGTGTAGTGGTGATGATTTTGAATAGAAAGCTGTGGTCATGATTTTGCGCAGTGTATATTGGTGATAAGTTTGAATAGTTTGTAGATGAAATATTTTTAACATTGTTTAGTCATTTTTTATAATGTGTTGTGATGATATTTATGTAAATGTGTTGTGATGATATTTTCGTATAGTGTGTAGTGGTGACAATTTTGTATAGTGTGTTGAAGTGATAATTTTCAATAATTATTGGTCATACTTTTGTATTGTGTATTTGTGGTGATGGTTTGTATAATAAGTAGTGGTGATGGTTTTTATATAGTGTGTAGTGGTCATATTTTTTGAAAGTGTGTAGTATTATGATGTTGTTGATGTTGGTCGTCTTTCCTTATGGACAACCCAACCCAAAACCCAGAAAGTGCTTATTTTGACCAGGAGATCACCCTGGGCGCTTCTGGCACTTGGAGAGGGGTTCAACGTCACACGTTTAAGGGGTTGCGGCTCCAATACTTAGCCTCGTTGTCACATGCACACACGCACTTGAGCCGCCGTGACTCCCCACTCTCTCCTTTTTTGGTATGATTTCCTCAATCCCCTTTTCTGAAATATTACTCCGTACTACACTGTCCACAGCTATGGTTCTTGGTTCTTTCTCTCTCTCTCTCTTTCCTACTTTCTGGGAAGCCTTACTAGGACAAGGGCCAACACCTGTTAGCTACACAGATTTAATAACAAAACAGAACATATACAAAGCATTCACATATAATACAAGGAAGTACCCAGCAAACAATTTTAGGTTGCCACAACATATCTGGAAAGTATTTGAAAGGATTGGAAACGTTTGTTTTATCGTATCAGATACGATATTGTGTGTGGACTTAAATAGGTTTCCACAACTTAAAACCAAAACCTTCGTATCTAACACTAACTTGAGATGTTGTGGCAACTTTACAATCCTAACATGAGTCATTCATAATCCATTCATATACCAATATGAATCTCTTGTGAAAGGTTTGAGCCTATAATCTGAACCCTTTTCACATCTTTGTGTTTAAAGTTAAATTTCTTGAAATTAAATTATATTATTTTATATTATATTATTATTTTTATTATATTTTATTTTATATTATATTATTATTTTCAATTTAAATATTAAAACCAATTTAAGGGTAAAAAAATCTAATAATTTATATTTCTTTTATTATTTACTAACAATTATAATTATTTACTAACGGAGAGAGGGAAGTCTGTACGGCGGAGTGTGGCGGCGGTGGTGGAAAGTGGCGGCTGTGGCGGACAGTGGCGGCGGTGGTGGACAGTGGCGGCAGGCGGACAGTGGCGGCGGGCGGACAGTGGTGGCGGTGGCGGATAGTGGCGGCGGGCGGACAGTGGCGGCGGTGGTGGACAGTGGCGGCGGGCGGACAGTGGTGGCGGTGGCGGACAGTGGTGGCGGTGGCGGACAGTGGCGGCGGTGGCGGACACTGGCGGTGGCGGACAGTGGCGGACACTGGCGGCTGTGTCTGGCGGTGGCGGACAGTGGCGGCGGTGGTGGCGGGCGGTAGTGGTGAGTGGTCGTGGGCGGTGGCGGGCGGCAGCGGCTGTGTTGGGTGGTGGCGGCTGGTGGCGGTGGTGGTGGCGGTGATGGCGGCTGGTGGTGGTGGTAGTGGCGGCTGGTGGCGGTGATGGTGGCTGGTGGTGGGCGGTGGCGGCTGGTGGTGGCGGCGGTGATGGGTGGTGGCGGTGGTGGTGGGTGGTGGTGGCGGTGGTGATGGGTGGCGGCGGCTGTGGTGGGTGGTGGCGGTGATGGCGGTGGTGGTGGTGGTGGTGGGTGGTGGTGGCGGCTGTGGTGGTGGCGGGTGGTGGGTGGCGGCTGGTGGTGGTGGGTGGTGGCGGTGGCGGCTGGTGGTGGCGGGTGGCGGCTGGTGGTAGTGGGTGGTGGCGGTGGCGCCTGGTGGTGGCGGCTGGTGGTGGGTGCTGGCGGTGGCGGCTGGTGGTGGCGGGTGGTGGTGGCGGGTGGCGGCTGGTGGTGGTTGGTGGTGGCGGCTGGTGGTGGGTGCTGGCAATGGCGGCTGGTGGTGGCGGGTGGTGGTGGCGGGTGGCGGCTGGTGGTGGTTGGTGGTCGCGGCTGGTGGTGGTGGTGGGTGGCGGTTGGTGGTGGTGAGTGGTGGCGGGTGGCGGCTGGTGGCGGTGGCGTGGCGGCTGGTGGTGGCGGTGGCATGGCGGCGGGTGGTGGCGGTGGCGGCTGGTGGCGGCGGGTGGCGGCTGGTGGTGGTGGCGGGTGGTGGCGGTGGTGGGTGGTGGCGGGTGGCGGCTGGTGGTGGTGGGTGGTGGTGGGTGGTGGCGGCGGTGGTGGGTGGTGGCGGCTGGTGGTGGTGGGTGGTGGCGGGTGGTGGTGGGTGGTGGCGGGTGGCGGCTGGTGGTGGTGGCGGGTGGTGGCTGGTGGTGGCGGGTGGCGGCTGGTGGTGGGTGGCGGCTGGTGGTGGGTGGCAGCTGGTGGTGGGTGGTGGCGGGTGGTGGCGGGTGGCGGGTGGCGGCTGGTGGTGGGTGGCAGCTGGTGGTGGGTGGTGGCGGGTGGCGGCTGGTGGTGGGTGGTGGCGGGTGGCGGCTGGTGGTGGGTGGTAGTGGTGGCGGCTGGTGGTGGGTGGTGGTGGTGGCGGGTGGCGGCTGGTGGTGGGTGGCGGCTGGGGGCGGGTGGCGGCTGGTGGTGGGTGGTGGGTGGTGGTGGGTGGCGGCTGGTGGTGGGTGGCGGCTGGTGGTGGGTGGTGGCGGGTAGCGGCTGGTGGTGGGTGGCGGCTGGTGGTGGGTGGCGGCTGGTGGTGGGTGGTGGCGGGTGGTGGCGGGTGGCGGGTGGCGGCTGGTGGTGGGTGGTGGCGGCTGGTGGTGGGTGGTGGCGGGTGGTGGCCGGTGGTTGGTAGTGGGTGGTGGCGGGTGGTGGGTGGTAGCGGCTGGTGGTGGGTGGTGGCGGGTGGCGGCTGGCGGCTGGTGGTGGGTGGTGGCGGGTGGTGGTGGGTGATGGTGGGTGGTGGCGGGTTGCGGTGGGTGGTGGGTGCTGGCGGGTGGTGGCTGGTGGTGGGTGGTGGGTGGTGGGTGGTGGCGGCTGGTGGTGGGTGGTGGCAGGTGGCGGCTGGTGGTGGGTGGTGGCGGCTGGTGGTGGGTGGTGGCGGCTGGTGGTGGGTGGTGGGTGGTGGTGGCGGCGGGTGGTGGTGGCGGGTGGTGGTGGCGGGTGGCGGTGGCGGGTGGCGGGTGGCGGCTGGTGGTGGTAGGTGGTGGTGGGTGATGGCGGTGGTGGGTGGTAGTGGGTGATGGTGGGTGGTAGTGGGTGGTGGTGGGTGGTGGTGGTGGCGGCGGGTGGCGGCTGGTGGCGGCCAGCTGGGACACACCCTTCACCACTGAAGGTCTGAGCACAACTAACCATGTGTCTCTCACCACCAGCCCAGTGTTGCCAGCTCGCGCTCTCAAAATGTTTCCTTCAAAGCTTGTATATTATCTTTGAACAACAAGTTTGATTATCAAGGAAATAATGCATATATTATTGTCACATTAATACTGTGCAATATCTTATTACATTCCTGCTAAATAATTATAATTTGAAACAGGACAAAAAATCCAACATATATATATAAAAACCAACATTAGAGATCACGAGGCTTAGGCCTAGGCCTATCTGTGACCACACATCCTGCCTCACTGGCCTGCTACCCTCTCACACCTCACACTCTTAACTCACTCTCACTCTCAATCACTCTTACACACTATTACTCACTCTTACTCTCAATCACTCTTACACACTATTACTCACTCTTACTCTCAATCACTCTTACGCACTATTACTCACTCTTACTCTCAGTCATCCTTACTCACTCTTACTCTCATACTCACTCTTACTCTCTGTCACTCTTACTCTCATACTCACTCTTACTCTCTGTCACTCTTACTCTGTCACTCATACTCTGTCACTCTTACTCTCTGTCACTCTTACTCTGTCACTCTTAATCTTAGTCACTCTTACTTTCTGTCACTCTTACTCTGTCACTCTTACTCTCTGTCACTCTTACTCTCTGTCACTCTTACTCTTTGTCACTCTTACTCTCTGTCACTCTTACTCTCTGTCACTCTTACTCACTCTCAGTCACCCTTACCCATTTATACTCACTCTCTCACTCTTACTCTCATACTCTTACTCTCAATCACTCTTACTCTCACTCTTATTCTCAATCACTCTTACTCCCAATCACTCCTACTCCCAATCACTCTTACTCTCATTCTTACTCTTACTCACTCTTACTCTTACTCCCAATCACTCTTACTCTCAATCACTCTTATTCTCATTCTTACTCTTACTCTTACTCCCAATCACTCTTACTCCCAATCACTCTTACTCTCAATCACTCTTACTCTCATTCTAACTCTTACTCACTCTTACTCTCAATCACTCTTATTCTCATTCTTACTCCTACTCTCACTCTTACTCCTACTCTCACTCTTACTCCTACTCCCAATCACTCTTACTCCCAATCACTCTTACTCCCAATCACTCTTACTCTCAATCATTCTTACTCTCAATCACTCTTCCTCTCAATCAAACTTACTCTCACTAACTCTCAATCACTCTTACTCTCATTATCACCCTTACTCTCAATCACTTTTACTCTCACTCTTACTCACTCTGTCACCCTTACTCTCAATCACTCTTACTCAGTCTGTTACTCTTACTCTCACTCACTCTCAGTCACTCTTACTTTTACTCACTCTCACTCACTCTTACTCACACTTACACACTCTCACTCACTCTTACTCACACTTACACACGCTCTGGCACTCTCACTCACCTTCAGTCACTCTTACTCTCAGTCACTCTTATTCACTCTTACCCACTCTCGCTCACTCTTACTCACTCTAGTTAATAAGAACACGCCAATATAAGACAACAAAACGTTTTCAGATTCTTTCACACACTTTCCAGCAACTTTTATAATTTATATAAATTATCTTAGGGAATAATACATAAATTATATATTTAAACATGATATTAGTGTTTAGTGGAATGCATAAGGAGTCAAATTGTGTTAAAAAGAGCGATTTTTAGAAAATTTGGAAAACTATTTTTTTCTGATCATATTATAACAAAATGGATTTTGAACGTTTCACTGAGCCAATAAATATCATTCACAATTTATTAATGAATTTTAAAAAAAAAAAAACACCACAAATTTTATATTTAAACATGTAAAAACTATTTGTAATACATTAGGAAGAAAATAGTTGCAGAAAAACAATTTATTATAAAACCTTTGTGTTTGGATTTTTTGATTAAAAGTTTCTCAAAGGCTCTCCTGCACCATTCTCAATGCAAATCATTCCCACGCCTATGGGAAGAGATAGACGACCGTTTTCTAGATGATTTGTGTTTGCTGGGTATAAACCTCTACACTTTATGACATTATAACCTGGTTGCAGATCAAATCCATCAGGACTCTATCAGTCACTTATACAAGTGGTTTCCCAACTTCTGGCTCACAAAGTGCGTAAATCTTACAAGATAAATGCGGCACTATCAGCCCTAGAACAATGGATTTTATATTGTGTTGTTGAGGATGGTGTTGTCACGAGTCTTCATTCCCTTGTGCCTGGGTGCCACTGACCACCCTGGAAACACCCCAGTCTTACCATGGACTGAGTCACTGTCCGCAACACGGCCTTGCACCCGTGGAGAGTAGAGAAGCTCGACCTTCCTCTTTGTCACAGAGTTCGAAGCCTGTAATGCTTCGGCCGAGCTTGCCGACATAAAATTGTTCACAGGTGAATCTTACCACTCACATGTAATTAAGGTTGCCAGCTGGGTACCTGTACCCACGACCCACCAATACTTTTAGTGGTCTTACAAATTATCAATGGTCTAGGTTTCAATGACAGATATAGTGTGGTGCGATAATCAATTATTATATTAATCGACGAAGAGATGGAGGAGTCAATGTAAACACAATGATAAAAATAATAATGTGTTTACTAAAACAAACCTACACTGGTCCATAAGGTGACTAAAATCTGCGGCACTGGCTGAAGGCAGCACCACTCCGTAAGTCGTATCTGGCAACTCAATCAGCTGATCGTTTAAAGCGCCACTCAACCTACAAATGGATCTGGCAGCCACCTCTCTTTATCTCAAATATTGATATACAGTTCACCTTTCCTCTCACTGCTTAGATACTGTCTTTTTACAATGATCACGGATAGTCCATGTAGGAATAATATGCACTAATATCACTATCGCCACACGTATATAATTATAATAATCCTGTTAATAGCCTAGCATTAGATCAATAATATTAACAATATACTGATAAACTACATCACCTAAAAACACAAGGGAAAAAGGGGAGGGAAAATGGATTTACTTTAACTTCTCTGCTACATAGGCGTAGCTGATTCCTCGTTATGGTAGCTGGAGTCCTTTGATCGCTGGTCGGTCCCTCATTGAACAGGTCCAGTTTGTCCAGGATCTCAAAGCAACTCGTAGCTCGCATCGTCCCCTTGCTCGTTTCCCTATGGCAGGTCTTTCTCCTGACACCGAAGGCTGGCACTACTCATGGCTTCTTCCCTCACACACCTGAACTCGTAGACAATCCTCCATAGTCTCGTTCACAGTGCCCCTTTAACCGTCCAGTGGATTAGACACTATTTCTTCAGCCCACATGTTGTACCTGGGTATTTTGACCAGCAGGCTTTACACAGCCCTCCCAGCGTTTGCCCCTCACACCATCAGAGACCTGACAGCTAATAGCTCTTGGCACCGTCGCACCAACTGAACTATGCCTTCTTACGTTCCCCTGTAGTTTACAAGGCTTCCTCGACGTCTGTAGTAACGACTGTAGCTGCTTAATTCACTTCCTGAGGCTCCCTGACCCTCACAATATGGAAAGATCACTGATGCACATCCGCGCTCCATCACGGCTGGTGAAGCTCTGAGCTCCACTGGCGCTCGCAGCATCAACGGACCTCTGCCCTGTGACATCCCATACTGGGGCACTGCCCCCATTGATCAATTCCGTCACCAATCACAAGGCGGCTGGCGCCCTCGCTCCTTGGCGAGAATTCTGTCTCCTCGTCACCATATTGGAATCATAAAGGGTGTAAGCCATTTTCAAGCCCAAAACTAAATTGGTAAATTTAAACACAAGTACAGGATGGTGGTGTCACACATTATATATATATTAGTAGGTGAGGAGTCAGAAACATATCAAAGCACAGAAGCAATCGCTTACAGTCCTCAAGTACCCACCTCAATATGTACACATAAAGTCATCTACCACCTGGTATAAATGATGTACCTCGGTAGCCTGATCCACTACGGGTACAAATAGCATAATTACATATACATTAGAAATCAATAAACCAACAAATTCCCACTCAAATCAAGAGCTAGACATCACACGTCCGTCCATCTTAGAAATCAAGAGGGTAGTGACTCGCTAAGCGCCAGACAGGCCGAACGAGACATTGCTCTTGGTCAATCAACTAACGCTCCTCCATCATATATCAGAAGTTCAAGACCAAACATTTACTTCTAAATCATACAATACCTAATTGCGTATTACAATGTACAATCTTACAGGAGAATACATGTCAAGGAATTAATGTGCAAGAGAATATATCATGATATATACAAAATCACACAAAAAAATCATTTCTATTAGACATGATGATAGTAGAAATTATATTTATTATTTTTATATAACAAAAATAATAACACATAATTATGAATGATAAGGAAAGGCGCCTCTCTACAAAACGTGGATAAATATATCATTTTGATCTTAAACTTAATCTCACTGAAGATACAAAAACTGTGAAACACATTTAATTGTTTGTATATTAGAAATTAGACATGATAATTGTGGCTGGAGACGGTACGCCAAGGGGGGTTGAGTGGTTAGAAAGGATAAGGGAGGATTTCCAGCAGTTACAGGTCGGCCGTTATACCAGAGTTATGTAAGACTTAGATCACAGTATACCTGTTAGTCATACCACAGTTATCTACAAATGTACACTTTACATCATAGTACACCTAGCATGTTCTATATAGCAATACATAGCATTCCATACTATAGACATGTAATTTTTTTTTATTTTTTTTTATTTTTACATGCATAACATGCAAATTAAATACAAAAAAAACAAGACAAGATCATAGAAAACAGAACAAAACTGAACAAGAAACCACCGGTCAGAAGGGCCGACAGCACAGTACAACATAGTACAAACATGGTAAATGCATGAGAAATGTAGCATACACCAAGACACAAAAAACAAAACCATGTCAAACAAGCAAGCACAGTAACAGCACAAAACAAAACTTCACAAAACAAATCAAACATCAGGAGCATCAATATAAAATATTGGCGGGGGCGCCATGTTATCCGGAACCCTGGCAACAAACACCTGCATACAGGGAACCCAGACGGTGTTACACCAGAGGCGAGTAACGCCCACCCTACGCAATACATCAGGAATTCGCCCAACTTGAAAGTCCTCAGGTACTTCAGACTGCACGAACTTGGCAACCACGTCCTCCAGAGCCTCAAGTCGCAACCCCACAGGAAAGGGCTGGGCAGTGGGCACCACCACAGGGGCACCAGCGGCCACAGGCACACCACCAGACGACTGCAGGGAACCAGAGTGGCGCGCATCCTTCCGTAAAGTCACTACCAGGCCACACCCAGCACCAGCATCCGCACTATCCCTGGCAGTGGAAGCCACCACACCCCACTGCAGAGAGCCCCTCTGGGGGGGGGGGGAAGGAACAGAAGGCACACCCGAGACACGGGCATCAGCACCAGCAGGCACATGAACCTCCGCCACCACCACCCGCAGAGACAACGACGCATCTGGATCCACGCTGTCAACACCTGAAGACAAACAGTCACTGAAGTCCCCAACATCGGCCCAGGTAGTAGACGAACGCCTGGAACGTTTGGGCTCCGGCCAGGTATCGTCAGAGCCGGAAGCGGCCCCAGAAACACGGGCACCACTAGCTGGACGAACCGACGCCCGATACAGAACGGCAGCAGCCTCTACAACAGGGGGAACTGGACCACACACAGCAGGAGGCTCCACAGCCACCCCAGCACCCAGCACAGGAGGGACCCGAGGTGAAGCTGCAGGGCCAGGTCCAGCAGCCGAAGACGTGGAAACATGACGACGCCCCACAGGGAGTACCAGGAAGACCCACAGGAGCAGCATGGCCAGAGACAGGAGCAGGAGTAACATCCGACTGCACCGCAACATCCGGAGGAGGGCCGGCGACAACCGGGGGAACAACGGGCGACGCTGGGGAATCCGCAACAGAGAATGGGACGCTCACCTCCTCACTCCCGGAGTCCTCCTATAGAGGGAGTGGCGGGAAATCCTCCTCACGGAACAAATTCATGGGAGCAACCGGATCAGCAGTACACCCGGCAGCCTGATGCCCCAATAAGCCACACCGGAAACAAGTACGGGGTTGTCGGGCATAAAACACCCGCACATAGTACCCTAACAGCCGGACAGATGACGGAATGTCCGACCTCAGTCGCATCCCTAGGGTCCGAATGTTGGTCTTCACACCCGAATACGTTCCAGACGATAGCGAGTTCATCCGCACACTGACGACGGAGCCGTACCTCTGGAAGAAACGCTGGAGGAGAGTCTCAGGAAACTCCATGGGGGCGCCATGGACACTTACATATGTCACAGCACCAATACGGTTCGAAATGGTCACAGACCCGGTGCCGTCCTGCAGCTTCAAAGTACGCCCCTCGTACCTCCGGAGAAAATCACGGTACACTGTACACACACGGTACACTGTACCCACAAACTTGATGATGACACGGCGAGCAGTGACCAGCTCGACACCATATACGTCCTGGACCGGGACCCAGAGCATGCCACTCAAGACCAAGTCCACAAGCGGGTAACCAGCACGGCCAGTAAACTCCAAACCTATGGAGTTTACCCTCACGACAGCTGGAATATGGCTGCCTATCACAAACACGCCATGTCCCCACTACCAGGAACAGCAGAGAGGGTAGAGACACCCACACCCCCTGCCGGCGAAAACGGCAACTACCCAAAAACTGCCAGAGCGGGCAAACAACATGTCTACACCGTACGGCAGCTCAGGTGAGACCTAGACATGTAATGGTATTTGCATGATACATGACATTAAGCTTTTTCTATGAGCTCAAGTGCACTAGAGTATTTTCTAAATGAGATTACAGAAACAATAATATTGGTGATACTGGGCTGATCAAACTTGATATCACTATACAGTTTGAACGCATCATATAGTATGATCATAACCGCAATATGATCATACTGGTGTATGTGTGGTCATAACATGTTAATGGTCGTATAATGTGTGTAGTGGTGATGATTTTGAGTTGTGTACAGTGGTGATTTTTTTGTATAGTATATAGTGATGATTTTTGTTTATGAAGTTTAGTTGTGATGATTTTGTATTGTTAATATTGGTGATGATTTTATTGGTGATGATTTTGTATAGTGTGTATTAGTGATGATTTTTTAGGGTGATGGTTTTGTATGTAGTGAACATGTTTTTGTATGTAGTTGTGATTTTTTTATAGTGTGTAGTGATAATATGTTTGTATAGTATTGATTTTTGTGTCTAGTTTGTAGTGGTGATGATTTCGCGTTATGTACAGTGGTGATGATTTCGCATTATGTACAGTGGTGATGATTTCGTGTGATGTATAGTGGTGATGGTTGTATATATTTTATAGTGGTTATCTTGAGATAATTTTGGGGCTTTTTAGTGTCCCCGCGGCCCGGTCCTCGAACAGGCCTCTACCCCCAGGAAGCAGCCCTTGACAGCTGACCCAGGTACCTATTTTACTGCTAGGTAACAGGGGCATAGGGTGAAAGAAACTCTGCCCATTGTTTCTCGCCGGCGCCCGGGATCGAACCCGGGACCACAGAATCAGAAGTTTGCTCGGCCGACCGGCTCCCAGTAGTGATCATAATTTTGTATAGTATGTAGTGGGGATGGTCTTGTATATTGTTTAGTGGTGATGTTTGGAATTGGGTGTAGTGGTGGTGGTTTTGTATAGTGTGTATTGATGTTCATTTGGTATAATATCAGTTTGTTTAGTGGTGACTGTTTTCTAATGTGTGTAATGGCGGTGGTATGCAATACCACCGCCATTACATTAGTGAGATGTGATGATGGTTTTGCATAGTTGGTAGTAGTGAGAGTTTCGTCTTAAATATAATGGTGATGGTTATATATTATTTGTTGTAATCATAGTTGTGTATAGCATGATGGCTTTGTATAGTGTGAATAGGTTATATTTTTGTATGGTGTACAGTTGTGATGGCGTTGTATTGTGTGTAGTGGTGAGAGTTTTGCATATTGTGTAGTTGTCATATATTTGCATAATGTGTAGCTGTGATAGTTTTGTATAATGTGTAGGTGTTGTGGTTTTGTATAGTGTGTAGTGGGGAGGTTTTTGTCATAGCACGCCAAAAGTAAGGTCATAGCGCAAGTCTTAGTTGTATAGAACATGAAGCCATGACTGATGATCCTGGACTAGTTACCAATCGCCAGTTGGAGCTGGCATTGGAGGAAGGAGGAGGAGTCACTGTCAGCAGAGATTGTTATCGTCAGCATAAAAGGATCAGAAAAGGCCAAATGGAAGGGAGGAATGACTGCCATTTAATACAATCAGGAAAAATAGCTTTGCTCAGAACACTACAGTGGGGAACACCTTCATAAAGTTGAAAAAAGTGAGAATAAGCAGTACCAAGCTTCTCTTTACACTAACAATGAGAGAAAGAGCTTTAAAGGAAGAGCTGTAGATTGCACAAAGGCCAAAAGAATGTAGTTTGACTAAAATACATCCTCAGGTGGTGTCATAAACCTTTTTCAGGTAAAAAAGAACGGCTACAATGGAGATAATTACAGCTAAGGAATTACGAATGTTGACCTCAATGCCGACCAAGATATCAGTTGTGCTGCAACACGTCAGTGCTATGGGACGAAAATTCCATTAAGGGAAGTCCCCTGAGTACGGGGTTTCTGAAGGGAAAGAACGACTGCCTCAACTCTGGGACTGATGTCGCCACCCAAATACTAAAAGGGTCACTAAGGGAGAAGACGGAGCATCTCTTGGTCAATTCTGCCTGAGACCTGCAGTGGGACAGAGCGGACTGGTGTTCATATTGTTATAAGGGAGTTGTAGACGACTATATAAGTACAAATACCGAGATTCAGTAAGGGGCTTATGAGTTAGGAAAGTAGGAGGAAGATAAATACCGGAGCTACCGGATGAATAATGCGAACCAAGTTCATCCACGACCAACACCGGATCAGCCACAATGGAACCATGGAGTTGAAGGACAGGCGATATGCCTGAAACTAATTTACCCACAATCTAATGGATTTTCCTCTAAACCTAAGGCAGTTGGGTGCCAACAGTAATAGTGGAGATCAATGATTTCCTACTTTCACGTTTAGTCGTACAGAAGGCCCTGTGGACCACTGCAGTTGCCTTCCTGGAAAGAATTAAAGATTTAGGTGTTGGTCAATGTCATTTCGAGGAAACATTCTTTTAGCACTTTTGTTGAGTCGCTTCATTGACCTAACTCATGAATCCATACTTACAAACTTCTCTGTCTCCACTGTCGGGCCAGCAGCTACCTCCCTCAAGCTCTCGTCCTCCTCTGCAGAGATGGTTCGGAGGTTTTCACGAAGGTGCCAATGGCACCTTCCATTGCCCTCACTCTTGTCTTCTTTAGATTCTTATAATTGACAACAACTCAACTTCTTGTTTTTGCATGAGCGCCGTCCAAAGAAGCTGCACCCTATTGCCAGATACAATTCACCATCAGTCAAAAAGAATTTCAGGACAGACCACAATACATCAACTCATGTAATAAATTTGATTCAATTTCACATAAATTAAGATCCACTGGCTGCAGCGTTAATGGTTTCTCGTGAATATTTTTTAAATATTGAGCAGCAATATTTGTAAATGTCCAAATAATACGAAAACTTTGCAAGAAATAAATTCAGAAGATTTAAATACTTTAAGATGGATCAAGATGGGCTCTTGAAATAAATAAAAAATTGTCAAATGCAGTTTTACGGTGAAATATGAATAATCCGTTAACTTGGTAGTGATGATAGTATCATCACGGGGTATCAGCAGGATGCAGTTGAAACTGCGAAGTTTAAATATGATAAAGATCTGGGGTACATGGTTAATAGAAATGCCTAAAACACAATGCAAATGCTTTCTGAATGAGACAAATGGGACACTGGGATTTATTTCTAGAAACGTTAGCAATAAAACAGTTAATGGTATTCACGATGTATATTTTGCTCGTGGTAGGCCCGCTTTTGATTTTGTATTTTAATTTTACTATAACATGAATCAAAATTTCTTTGAACTCGTTCAACGAAGGATGACAAAATTCAAGTCACAAATTAAAAGCCTTCCATATTAATTGAGATTGTGACAGCTTAATTTACATTCTCTAGAAAAGTGAAGAGTTTGGGCTGACGTAACTGAAGAGAACAAATGGGTGAAAGTGTTAAACAAATTTGAAATTAATAATGTAATAAATATCAACACAAATCAAAACACGAAATAGCTAATATAGATTGGATAAGTTTGGGTATGGGAAAAACCTGGGTAAATGCTGATTTGAAAACATCGTTGTTAATTTATGGAACAGAGTTCCAGGTAAAATAATAGACATAGGAACTTGTAATTGTTAGAAGCATAAGTTGACATATTGAGCAAGTTTGGGGGGATTTAAATAGGAGCAGCCTCGTATGAGCCAGAAAGTGTTCTGTAGTTTTCCTAACTATCATATATTTATGTGATTTGCAAGCATCGTTTATGTTTAAAAAATGTAGCAGCAAATGCACCATGGTACAATTTCACCATATTTCAGGCCCTGTTGCCCCTGCTGCGTCAGGCAGCTGGTGGCGTAGAGGAGCACTTTAGTGTGCGAAGGGCAGCAGCTGGTGGCGCCGAGGAACACTTGGGTGTGACGAGGGCAGCAGCTGGTGGCGCCGAGGAACATTTAAGTGTGAAGAGGGCAGCAGTGGTCAACAT
This sequence comes from Procambarus clarkii, assembly GCF_040958095.1. Classification (NCBI taxonomy): domain Eukaryota; kingdom Metazoa; phylum Arthropoda; class Malacostraca; order Decapoda; family Cambaridae; genus Procambarus; species Procambarus clarkii. Next base: position 8,881,182 of record NC_091230.1, on the reverse strand, counting down.
CTCCTCCATCCAGGGTAGCATGGGCGCCTTCACAGGACAACCTGCTCCCTATGGCTACCGAGCCAGCAAGGTGGGTAGTGTCATCAATGTGGAGAAGTGTCAGCAATGTTGATAGTGTCAGCAATGTGGGTAGTGTCAGCAAGGTGGGTAGTGTCAGCAAGGTGGGTAGTGTCAGCAAGGTGGGTAGTGTCAGCAAGGTGGGTAGTGTCAGCAAGGTGGATAGTGTCATCAATGTGGAGAAGTGTCAGCAATGTTGATAGTGTCAGCAATGTGGGTAGTGTCAGCAATGTGGGTAGTGTCAGCAATGTGGGTAGTGTCAGCAAGGAGGATAGTGTCACGAAGGTGGGTGGTGTCAGCAAGGTGGGTAGTGTCAGCAAGGTGGGTAGTGTCAGCAAGGTGGGTAGTGTCAGCAAGGTGGGTAATATTACAATGTGGGTAGTGCCAGCAATGTGGTTGGTGTCAGCAATATGGGTAGTGTCAGCAAGGTAGGTAACATCAGCAATGTGGGTAGTGCCAGCAATGTGGGTAGTGCCAGCAATGTGGGTAGTGTCAGCAAGGTGGATTGTGTCAGCAAGGTGGGTAATATCACAATGTGGGTAGTGCCAGCAAGGTGGGTGGTGTCAGCAAAGTGGGTAGTGCCAGCAAGGTGGGTAGTGCCAGCAAGGTGGGTAGTGCCAGCAAGGTGGGTAGTGCCAGCAAGGTGGTTAGTGCCAGCAAGGTGGGTAGTGCCAGCAAGGTGGGTAGTGCCAGCAAGGTGGGTAGTGTTAGCAAGGTGGGTGGTGTCAGCAATATGAGTAGTGCCAGCAAGGTGGGTAGTGTCAGCAAGGTGGATAGTGTCAGCAAGATTGGTAATATCAGCAATGTGGGTAGTATCATCAATGTGGGTAGTGTCAGCAATGTGGGTAGTATCAGCAATGTGGGTAGTGTCAGCAATGTGGGTAGTGTCAGCAATGTGGGTGGTGTCAGCAATGTGGGTAGTGTCAGCAATGTGGGTAGTGTCAGCAATGTGGGTAGTGTGAGCAATGTTTGGTATTTGTGAGAAATGTGGGTAGTGTCAGCAAGGTGGGTAGAGTCAGCAATGTGGGTAGTGTTAGCAATATGGGTAGTGTCAACAATGTGGGTAATGTCATCAAGGTGGGTAGCAAAACCTTTTTCACTATCCACCAATGTGGGTAATGAAACCAATGTGGGTAGTAAAAAGGGTCGTCAAACCCCTTTTCTCTGTATGAAAAACACTTTACCATCAATGAACAACTGATGACATATGTACTCTTATCGACCACTGCGCTGTTCCCGTCCTCTGGCCGAATTGCATCTGACACAAATAGCCAACAGAACCAAAATAATATGTTGACCAAACCACAAGAAAGCGAAGGGACGACGACGTTTCAGTCGGTCCTGGACCATTCTCAAGTCGATTCATCAGCACATATATCACTTCCTCAACAGATACATTACTTCAGATTACATAACAACAGATTCATTAATAACACACACAGAAATCACAATAGCATGATACATCATATGGACAAATCCACAAGGGCCGTGACGAGGATTCGAACCTGCGTCCGGGAGCATCCTAGACGCTTCCTTAATCGACTGAACAAAGACATGGTCAAAAGAGTTGAAACCGAAGTTCTACTGAACTTACTGGATCCTGCAGCCTCTCCGAGGCACAAGCCGGGGTTTTACACAATTTTTCCATGCACTCGAGATATGTCAATAGGCGGTTCTCCCTCTTCGCCCTAACTTCATTACACACAGAAATCACAATAGCATGATGCAACAAATGAACAAATCCACAAGGGCCGTTACAAGGATTCGAACCTGCGTCTGCGAGCACCCTTGTGGATTTGTTCATTTAATGCATCAGGTTATTGTGATTTCTGTGTGCAATGAAGTAAGGGCAGAAGAGGGAGAACGGCCTATTGACAAGACTCGAGTGCATGGGGGAGTTGTGTAAAATCCTGGATTTGTGTCAGAGAGAGTCTGCAGGATCCAGTAAGTTTAGTAGAACTTTGGTTTCAACTCTTTTGACCATGTCATAAGCTCAGTCGATTAAGGTATCGTCTGGAATGCTCCTGCACACAGGTTCGAATCCTAGTCACGGCCCTTGTGGATTTGTTCGATTCATTATTACATATATATATATTCTCAATCGTCTTGAGAATGGTCCAGGAAGGACCGAAACGTCGTCGTCCCTTCACTTTCTAGTGGGGTTAGATCAACATATTTCAGCCACGTTATTGCGACTCCTCATCTGCAATAACCTAACCTAACCTAATTTTACCTGAATTAGATAATACTATTCAAAACATTCTAGTATGTAGTAATATTTAACTTAAAGTTCAGAAAATACAACAGTTTTAATATGTAACAAAAAACTGACGAATGTCACTGAGGTCGACCACCTGTTGAACGAGCCTAGCCCGAGGACAGGTTGGAAGAGCAGTTCTGACAAGTAAGAACATCTGGCAACTATTCGTTGTGGTAGTTAGCAGTAAAGTGAATATATTGAAAAACCTATATCAAAACATTTAACATAACTTTAGACAACACAACCATGAAATGGTAAAACAGTCAGCACGAGTAAACAGCCTTAAGCCCCACGTGACTACCAAAATAAAGCCTATCAAACAAACGAGACGAATTATGATACAATCAAACTCCCCCCAATCCCTGTGGGTGTTGGGTATTTCTCCAGCAGGAATTGATTAGTTAATTTATTTATATATTAAATTATTAATTCATTGAACTTACTCTAATTTATAATTATTAACTCAGAGTGGACTGTATATTTAAAAGTGGACTGTATATTATAAAAGTGGACTGTATTTTAATGATTCTTCCTGCTAGGTGTTTACCAGTTCACAAGTATGGGGCGGGTAGTTATGTATGTAGCCTATTAATCAAATAATTAGATAATGGTAATAACAACTGAATGTTAATGTTAGTACTACTGCTAAAATCGGTTAGTAAAATGTATACACTGCTTATCTATTAGGGAGTCGGTCGGCCGAGCGGACAGCACGCTGGACTTGTGATCCTGTGGTCCCGGGCGCCGGCGAGAAACAATGGGCAGAGTTTCTTTCACTCTATGCACTTGTTCCTAGCAGTAAAATAGGTACCTGGGTGTTAGTCAGCTGTCACGGGCTGCTTCCTGGGGGTGGAGGCCTGGTCGAGGACCGGGCCGCGGGGACACTAAAAGCCCCGAAATCATCTCAAGATCTCAAGATAGATTGTGTATAACCTATTAATAGGTACTAGATATTCCTCATTCATGTATGAGAAACTTTTTGGTTTAAGCCCTAATGGTGACCGTGAATACTTCCTGTTGCACTAGGACTGCTCAATGTTATTTCTTCCACCATTGAACTGCAGCTGCCAAGTAACTAATAAGTAGTAACCTGTCACTACTATACACAACATATATCAGGGAAGAGATTTTGTATTATAAAACACATATACACAATGGCTTAGATTTTGGTCGCCAGGTGGATGTGGGCTTCTCTGCCCTCCCAGTTTGTTGCTGCCTGGCTGCATGTTGACGTGGCGGTTCTGACATGGGAGGCCATCTTCCCCTTGTTGTGCATGTGAACTCCGTGGGCCTGGAGTTCACTTGTAAGGCTGGATATACAACCATCGAGATGGTGATGTGTGACATGCTTCGCATGCCGGTGGAGGCTATCTATGGTGTGGAGCTTGTTACAGCCCACCGGGTTGTTATTAAGTTCGTGAGGGAGGAGGAGTACCGGGACTTCCTCCGTCGGTACGAAGGGCGTACGTTGCAGGTTGCCAGATGATGCCGGCTCTGTGGCGATTTCGGACCTCAGTGGTGCCCTGACTTATGTCAGTGTCCATGGTGCGCCCCATGGAGTTCCCTGAAGACCTCCGGCGTTACTTCAGGAGGTTTGCTACTGTTGTCAGCGTGCGGGTAAACACGCTCTCCTCGGGGCGGTATGCTGGGAGGCGAACGAACATTCGCACGTTGGGAATGCACCTGCGGTCTGATATACCTTCTTCTGTCCAGCTTATGGGATACTACGTCCGGGTGTATTATGCCCAGCAGCCTCGTACTTGTTTCCGGTGTGGCCTGTTGAGGCATCAGGCTGCCGGATGCTCTGAGGCCCCAGCTGCTCCTGTCAACTTGTTCCGAGAAGAGGATTTCCCGCCGCTCCCACTGGAGGCAGTCTCCGGTGATGATGAGGTGAGCGTCCCATTCGCTGCTGTAGCTCACCTGGCAACGCCTGGCGTTCCTCCGGTTGTTGCCGACCCTCCTCCGGGAATTGCGGTACCGTCGATTGGTCTGCCTGATCCTGTCACTGTCCAAGCTGCTTCCGTGGACCTTCCTGGCGATCCCTGTGTGGCGTCTGTGTCTTCTCCCTCGTCTTCGGATGCTGCGCCTGGCCCTGTGTCCGTGACTCGGGTCCCGGATGTGCTGGGTGGTGGGGTGGCTGCGGAGCCTCCTGCTGTGTGTGGCCCAGTTCCCCCTGTGGTAGAGGCTGCTGCCGTTCTGTGTCGGGCGTCGGTTCATCCGGCTCGTGGTACCCGTGTTTCTGGGTCTGCTTCCGGCTCTGACGATATCCGGCCGGTGCTCAAATGTTCCTGGTGTTCGTCTTCTGCCTGGGCCGATGTTCGTGACTTCAGTGACTGTGGGTCTTCGGGTGTTGACGGTGTGGATGCGGATACGTCAATGTCTCTGCAGTTAGTGGTGGCGGGGGTCCATGTGCCTGCTGGTGCTGGTGCCTGTGTCTCAGACGTGCCTTCGGTTCTTTCTCCACCAGGGGAATCTCTGCAGTGGGGGGTGGTGGCTTCTGCTGCCAGGGATGGTGTGGACTCTTTTGCTGGGTGTGTCCTGGTGGTGACATTACAGAAGGATGCGCGCCGTCCGGGTTCCCTGCTGTCGTCTGGTGGTGTGCACGGGGCCGCGGGTGCCCCTGTTGTGGTTCCCTGTGGCCAATTCGCTCCTGTGAGGGTGCACGTTGGGATACCTGGAGGACGTGTTGCCGGCGTTTGTGATGCCGTCCGGGTCACTTGGACGGAGATTGCCAAGTTACTGCTGTCTGACGGACAGGAGAACTTTCATGGTGGGCAGGTTCCCTTCATGTGGGGGCGGGTGGCGGCTACTCGCCTCATGACTACTACCATCTGGGTCTCCTGTTTGCGGGTGTTTGTTGCCTCGGTTCCGGATGTTATGGCGTCCCTGGTGGATGAACGGGACCCTTGGCGCTGGGTGCTCTGGGAAGCGTTCAATATACGGTTTCCGCGGGCCAGGTTCCCGGGCAAGTATGTCCACTGATTTCCTGTGTATTTGCTATATGAAATGCTGTGTGCCCCTCTGGCTGTTTGTTTGCCCTGTTATATTCTGTGCTCGTGCCTCTCCCTTTGTGTGTTTCTTTGCTGTATGGCATATTAGTTTCTTGTAGCTTGGCGTCACTCGTTTCTCGTTTTGGCTTGGCGTTTCGCCTTTCCTGACTTCGCAATTCACCCTTAACAGGTTCGCCGGGGCGCATCCGATCCCACGATCGTCGTTCGCCCCTAACTCAACAACAACAATAACACAATGGCTTACCTCTTCTGGGGTTTTCTCGTACATCATAACCAGCAAAATTTGTATATATAATTAATTAATGGCCATCAACATACATGTAACACAATTAAATTTTACCGGGTACAATACTACCCAATGTAACGAGATCTTCAGTTGATCGGAGACTCAGTGGTTCCAATTGTCGAAGCTCGTGGAAAGTAAGATCTGCACCTGTTGACTAGAGAGGCGAGCTGCTCTCTCTCTAGTAGTGGTTAGTAATGTTCCTAGTATAATGGTGTTTGCTGGTTATAGTGTGTTAGTAATCTAGTGTCGAAATTTCCGACAATGGGAGACACATGGCCATCAAGGCACGGCTTCTGTAATAACGCTTAACTCCTAAATATCCGGGGTCTGAGTGCAGTGTCAAGCAAGAAATCTTCGTGGCTGTAGCACGTCAAAACTGAATTGGATTCTAACTGTACAATGATTCTCTCTTGAGGAGCAGTATATAAAGGCCTGCATAAAGTGAAGATATGGAATGTTGCAATCTATCTCGCTATTAACCACTTGAAATTTAAGTGAAAAGAATGCAAATAAATTTGGTAAACGAGCAGTTTTTTGTAAAACCACGTTGAGAATCCTTTACTCAGCCATCTTTTTCATGATGCAGAGATCAGCTTTAGTGATTATCGATTCCAGGCAATTTTCCTCCTACTAACATTAAGCTAATTAAACATAATTTGTCGCTGGTGATTTTTTTCCCCTATTAAAAATAGGCTCCACATGAGCACCCCTTCAAGACTGGGACTTAGCTCGACTCCAATGATTAATTAGGTTGGTCCACTGGCTGGCTGCTAGAGGGGGTGGACGTGTTTACTGTCGACTTCTCAGTTGGTGCCCAGCCGCAGTGGTCGAATGTTTTGGAATTTTCCTCATCGTTGGACCACACGTTGATTGGAATTGCGTTAGTGGATTTGTTACATGTCAAGTTACCCGATTTGGTGGGCGTTCAGCTCCTTCAAGACCGTCGTGCTGTGGTGAAATTTATACATCATGATGCAGTTCTTAAAATGTATACGCATCTGCTCAGCAGAGGTTCATACTAACACCTTAATCGGTGTTAGTAGGGCCATCTTTCCCTTTTCCTGATGACGCAGGCACTGTTCGAGTCGTCAACCCAGGGTGTCACAGTGACGTTTGTGGTGGTGCGTGGTGTTCCCTTTGAAATGCCTGAGGAGCTGTTGACCCGGTTGTTTGGACAGTTTGGAAAAGTCTTAAGCATTTGCTGGAATTAGGTCTCTGCTGGCCACTGTCAGGGGTTGCTTGCTGGCACCCAGACTGCGACGATGTCCCTGGAGCAGAGATTTCCATCTTCGTTACCTCCTGATGGGATTTACGCTCCACTGTCCTGTATAAAGGTCAGCCCCATACCTGTTATCGATCAAACCAGCAGGGGTCACTGGCGGCAGCTTCCTACGGCGAGGGGGAGGAGGGAGGGGCCGCTGATCGTGTCAATATTTTTTTTTTTTTTTTTTTTTTTTTTGAGATATATACAAGAGTTGTTACATTCTTGTACAATATCTTCAGGGGAGGGTGATTTTCGGCCCCTCCGTACCCAGGATGATTCTGCGGATGTGTTGACTGGTGGTGATGTCTCGTCTTCCAGATTTCCAGACGTTGTGCTTGTCTGTGGGCATGTCCCGGATACCGTTAGAGTGCCCTGATCTACCGAGGGTCGCCGGCACTCCAATATGTGTTGTCGAGGATACGCCTGGCAGGCTGTGTGCAGCCAAATGTGCTGGTGGAGATTCACCTGCTGTGGTGGTGGACGTGGCTCCCCAGGTGGCTAACCCCATCTGCTTTGGGGAGCAGCTCTGGTGAACATGCTCTGCCGGTGAGGCATTAGGTATGGAGTTTCCCCCTCATCTCGGGAGGTGTCTCCGGCTCCCTTGGCAATGAATGGTGTGCATCGGCCACGTCGAGTTCAAGAAACTTCGGGTGTGGCTCCACTGGTCCCAGCGCAGAAGAGGCGAAAGAAAGGCTTCTCGGATGCGTTTCCATGATTTTGAAAACCTTTGTTGAGTATTTGGAAGATGACTCGGGTGTGGTGATTGAGGATGTGGTTGACCCAGAGCAGGGACAGGGGAAAGTCACTCCCTCGTTGCTACCAGCGTTCTGGTCCCCCATGTGTAGATGGGTCTCGGTGGGGTGGGGGGGCCTGGTGACAGTTGTCGCAAAGGCCATGATTAATGGTTTGGTAATGGTAATAGACTCTACTCTTGGGGATTCCGCTTCTTTGTCCCCCCCCCCCCTGCTCGTCGGGTTTCTAGGAACGTTTATCGGTCTGATTAACCGTTGTCGGATGACATTATGCCATCTGATGGGTGGTGTCCTATCTTTCATCCGTGAGTTTGGAGCTGCATCCTCACTTTTTAAAGGTTATGAGTGTTTCCTTCCTCCTGTTATTTTGAATGGCTGGTTGTGTGTTGTATATGGTATTCAGCTGGGTTTATTTTAGAGGGGGCCTTGAGTTGGAGTCCATTCTTCCTAGTCCTGTTCCTGGGCAGTGTCCGACATTGTCTTGTGAATTGCAAATATTTGCTTTTTCTGTATTGCTGTGTATTTTTTTTCTTTAACGGTTTCTTTTGATGGAATTGACATGTGTTATCATATTTATTGTTTCTTAAGTGGCCTTTCTGTGAGTTTTTCTTTATCAGTATATAGCGTTTTTCTTGTTGTGTGGTGCTGGTTGTATTTGCTGTGCCATATCTGTTTCCTTCGTGTGTGTGTATTTATGTTCTCTTTTATGTGTGTATGAGTTTGCAACTTGGTGAGTGCCTGTGTATTGTATTGGAGTTTGTATGTTTCTGTATTAGTGTTTGTATGTTTGTGTTTCAAGACCGCTTCTGTTTTGGTGTTTCACACATTTTTTTTATATTTTAATCTTATCATAATTAAATGATAGATATAATTACTATTGAGGTATAGATCACACAAATATATAAAGAACCTTTATAAAGGCCTCAGCTGTTTCAGTAATGTTGACTGGTCATCACACATCAGATACCCTTGGACACATGAACTCCAGTGATTAATGGCATCTGGGTGGTCCTGGTGTGGCCAGCTAAACTATGTCTCATGTGATCTCATGCACGTGAAAATACGATACACCATAATATCTGATGATTACATATATGTACAGGTGTTACATGTGAAATTAAATTGTTAAAATAATGAGACTTATCCTTGTGGGTGTTGTTTCGATGCCTTATAACGACTAATCCTAAACACCAAGAATAAATTGGTCAATTTAATCTGAGCTATAGACTAACCGAACTGGCACTTCCCTTAGTTCTTAAGTTGCATAGTTTAGGCAGCAAATAGCAACTTTTTGAGTTGCACTGTCCTCTTCAACTCGCTGGGAGTAAATTTCTGTCGTCACTGTGGGAGGCTCTCTTGTGAGCTCTAGTTCAACACAACATTTAATATGGTTAAACCCCTCTTCCTTTTCCTCCCTCTCCCGAGGTTGCTTACATTCGAGATTCGGGATGAAGAATGAGTTTGAGGTAAAATCTAACTATTACTATATATTTAATTTAGTAGATTCATTTTATGTGTAACCATCTCTAAGATAGGTGTATTTTATATTAAATTAGCCAAAACGTTGGCAGAATTATTGTGTTTGACCATGGGGTACATTACCCCCATTTTCAGTAACATTCATATGACTTACAAATGTAAATTAACAACATCTTATGGCAGTTACATTAGAGTTTATATATTTGATGTGGAAATTTTCCACATAATTCCAAGGGGAGTGGGGGGAAGAGAAACACAGGTCGAGGTCCAATATTTAGGGCTACCGAACTCTTCATTGCTCCTCTTCAGAATTATGGTAGTATTGCTTAAATTTCGTTTTTGCCCTGTTGTGAGGCAGTTCGTATAGGACGGATACCCCGTACAGGAGCTGCAGATGTGGGAAATCTTTGGGCGAATTCATTTCATGCTAGCTCCAAAGGAACTAGTTTCTCTAGTGTCATGATTCTAGTGGCCCCTCTGCACTTTACTTTCACTATTCTGAAGACAACTGGGCTGTCTGGACCCCCCTTCCTGTCTGGCTCGTTTTTGCCATGAGAGGGCTTGGTGGGCGGCTGCCGGGGTGTGATGCTCCATGGGACAATCCTCTGTCCTTTAGTGGCTCCTACTGCTGTCCTCACCAATTTTGCTGGACAACTTTTCCTTTTCCTTTTGTTTCGTTTTTCTCCCCCGTCTTCTCCTTTCTAATTGGCATTTGCCGCTGGCCTTGTGCCTGTTTTGATCATTCTTTTGGCCTTCTTTTGTTTTGACGCCCGGCCGCTTGCACCTGTAGAACTGTAGTACGTCTCGATTGACAAAAGGGGGGACCCTTTTGTCAATCCTCCTTTCGTCACTGAATCTGATTTCAATGGACTGACCGTTAATAAGGTGACATTTGTTGGGCGTATACTCACGACACATCCCTAGGGGGCACCAGCAAGATCGGCATCATGTCTCTTGTTGGGTGTCCTGTCTCTAATTGTGGCTCCGTGATGGGTGTGGGGGGGCACATTCGTTAATGAAATTCTTTCCTCTAATCTCTATGTCAATTAATGTTCCTCTTTTACCTTCTCGGGCTCATGGGGTGAGCAACAAAGCCCCTGAGTCGGCCTTTGTTGGAAGACCAGGCTCTGTAGCCCCCGCTGCATTGGGCCCCGATCTTGCTCCTCCTTATACCCTCCAGACTACACCCATCCCTCCTCTGTGGTTGGGTCGAGCCCCAAGCCCCCAGTGGTACCCACCTCGTCCCTTGGCATGGCTCAGTCTCTAGTTGTGACTACTGCGCCTTTTAACCCTTTTCTCTCTGGGGGTTCTCAACGCAGTCCAAGCCACGGCTGCACTCGCTCGATTCCTTCCCATACTGATGTGTATCAAGCCTTGTTTGGTCCCGCTTCGTGGGCCAAAAAATTTGAGCTCCTCCCTCTTGATTCTACGCCTCATGACGATTTCTCCCTCCATAGGCACCTTGTTGATTCAATAGATACCTCTGTTACCTTCAACTCCACCCGTCTCAGTACACGTGTTGTTGCTGCTCCTTCTCGGGATGCAGCCTCCCACTTGGTCGCCTTATCCTGCCTTGGCAAGACCCCTGTTCGGGTCTCCAAGAACGTTCGGTTGAATGCCAGTGTTGGCCCTATTCTCCTTCCACCCCATGTTGCAACCGGTGTTCGGAATCTACAGGACTGCCACGAAGTTATTCGGCATATCCTCGATACCCAGGGCCATTCTGTCCTCCAGGTAGACTCGTTTACTCGTCCCCCGTATGGTCGTCGCCGTCAACCCTTCGGGTTGTGAAGATTACCTTTGATTGTAGGATCCTTCCGCCCTCTGTCATTCTTGCTGGTGCCAGGAGTACATTCCCTCACCTCAGCTCTGTAATAAGTGCTGGAGGTTTGGGCATGGAACCCTCCGCTGCTCCAGTACTGTCTCTCTCTGTCCTGTATGTGGGGACGAAGGTCACTCTAAGTCGGAGTGCACTTTTCCCCAGGCTCGTTGCCCAAATTGCGGTAAGGCCCATCCTATCTTCTCCCGCGCATGTATACATTACAAGCTTGAGGCGGCCGTCCTCAATTTGAAGCACCGGGAACGTTTGTGTTTTCCTGAGGCTAGGTGCCAAGTTCGCCGTCTCCCACCTTATGCTAACGTTTCTTATGCTCGCGTGTCGCGTTTTTCCTCTCCTCGTCCTTCCCGCCTTCCTCAGTCTCACAACCGTTTCCAGGCCTTAGACCCAGACACGCCCACCGCCACCTCCTCTGTTCCTTTGAGTTCTGTCCCGTAGGGTCCCTCTCATGGCTCTCTGTCTGGGGTTCCCCTTCTTTCTACCCAGTCTGTCATGTCTCCTGTGTCTTCTTCCCCGTCTTCCTCCGATCCTCCTTCCCATCCTTCTCCTCCTTCTCTTAGCTCTCCACGCCGCCTGCCAGTGCAGGCTGATGTCCATCGCTCTCCCAACGGCCATCGTGTTTGCTCTCGTTCAGCTTCTCCTGATGAGACGCTTGAATCTGCTGCCCAGTACATTGTTGCTGGGACGCCTGTCTTTTTGAGTCAGAAGCGAAAGCCTGGCTCCTCTCCTTCCTCCTCCTCGGCGGGTAAGAAGGCTTCGCTTTCTTTCTCGCCTCCTACCTCTGACTCTCCCGCTCCATCCCCTCCCATTTTGGTAGTTGCGCCCCCTGTTCCTGCTTTGGAGGTTTCTTTGGCCCCGCTTTCCCCTCGATTGCTGCCCATGTTGAAGTGCACTCCCTGGTTTCTGCCCCTCCTGCTGCTTTCCTTGACCCTCGGTTGTCCCCCTCCTCCTCCAGACCCTTCACCTCCATCTCTGGTCTGTCCTCCCGCTCCCTTCCCTCCATCTTTACTCAGGTTACCCATGCCCCCTAACCCTAACTTTGCTGACCCTGATCCTGCACTTCTTTAACGTTCTGTATTCCCTTTTCACCTTTGTTTCTTCGTTGTTCTCTGTTGCTGTCCTTTCTCTTCTTGTCGATGTCTATTCTTCAGTGGACCATTTGTGGTTATTACGCCAATTTCCTTGAATTCCAACTTCTGATTTCTCGGTTATCGCCCCATTGTTTCTGTCTCCAGGAGCCGATGCTTGGTGCTCGTCCAGGTCGCTTCCATGGCTATTCCTTTCTCTCCCCTTCCCCCCAGCAATAGCTGGGGCTCCTAACTCTTCCGCTCTCTTGATTCGCTCTGATGTTCTCTATGTCTCCTTACTTTTTCCATCGACTCTCCATTGTTCTGCTATCCGTATCTTTGTGAGGAAATGGTACACAGTTTGTTCCATTTATCTCCCCCCGAGTGTCCCGCTTTCTCTTCCTGATCTTAAACACCTCCTGGACTCCTTGCCGGAGCCTGAGCTCCTGCTAGGTGATTTCATTTGTCGTCATACCCTTTGGGGTGATGTTCTGACAAACACCCGGGTCGCCTTCTTGAACTGTTCATACTCTTTTCTTCCCTGTCTCTTCTGAACTCTGGTGAGCCCACTCATTTGGACTCTCGGACTCGCACCCTTTCCCGTCTTGATCTTTCTCTCTGCTCGTTGTCTCTTTACTTGGATTTCATGAGGCGAGTACTTGACGACCTCCATCGCAATGACCATTTCCCAATCCTTGATACCTTTTGCTCTTTTCGCCCTCCCCTCTCCTTCCCTAGGTGGCAGTTTGCTAAGGCAGACTGGAACCTATTTACCCTCAGTGCTGCTCTCTTTGACCTCTCCCTCTCCCTCTCCTCCTTTTTCATGACACCATCTTCAATGCTGCCCTCTGCTCTATTCCTCGCTCTTACTCTCAGGAACCACGGAAGTTCGTTCCCTGGTGGAATGCAGACTGTGCTTGGGTTGTCCACTGTAAGCGTGCAGCCTGGAAGAGACACTGCCGCTGGCAGACTGCTGATTCTTTTGTTTTGTTTCGGAAGGTGAGTGCGGTGGCCGGTAGGGCCATCCAAGCGGCTGAACGTGAATGTTGGATGTTTTATGTCTCCACCATTACGCCTGAAACTCCTTTGCTGCAGGTCTGGAAGTGTATCCGCATGATTGAGGGTAAGTTCATTCCTGATGTCTCGCCGGTTCTTCACCGCCGTGGTACTCTTGTGACGGACCCGTTGCTGGTCGCTACCGACCTGGGTTCCCACTTTTCTTCTGTTAGCTCTTATTCTCATCTTCTTCAATCTTTCCTTCTTCATAAACCTGTCCTTGAATCTCCTCCATTAGATTTCTGCACTCATCTCTAACTTCCCTAAAATCATCCCTTCTCTCTCTTTGAACTTCGGTCTGCCCTGGCCCTCTGCGGTTCTACAGTGGCGAGCTCCGATGGCATTCATTATGAGATGCTTCGCCATCTCCCTCCGTGCATGTCTCAGTATCTACTGAATCTGTATAATCGGATCAATCTGTATAATCGAGTCGTCGTCAGTCCCTTAGGACTGGCTCGATGCCGTTGTCCTCCCTGTTCGAAAACCAGGGTCTCTGGAGACTTCCCCCTAAGGACTTTGGCCCTATTGCCCCTCACAAGATGTGTCTGCAAACTCTTTGAACATATAGTTAACATTCGTCTGATGTGGTTCTTAGAACACTATCGCAACCTTTCCCCTTCTCAATTAGGTTTCCGCTAGTGCCGCAGCACAACTGATGTCCTGGTGAACTTGCAGGTTACTTCTGACTTTCGCCCGGCGACGACTCAGCATTGAGTCCTCCGTAAAACAGGGACAAGTCCGGCGAGGACTCAGCATTGAGTCCTCCATTAAAATATTTGCCAAAAATCCGGTTTTTATCCGATTTTTTGGGGACTGATTTTAAACTGCGCGTCATAGATGTGCGCGTCGCCTTAGCTAGGCCATGTGGCACCCACGCGAGTCGGCCTGCGCCGTAGGCCCATTGTTTACGCTCCATTGTTGTGACCTGAATCGCCTCCCCTTGCATCTCGAACGTGTGAACATTTCGGCTATTTTCCGTGGTTATATTTCTTTGTGTGACTTTAGATAGTATCTGGGTTTACTCCACGATGGCTAGTGATCATGAACAAGGCTGTTCTAGTAAGAAATCCGCGAAAACAACGCGTCAGGAGGAGAAGCTAAGTAGTTTACACCAGAAGTACAAGCGAGTGAGACTCACACCCTCTAAATTTCCGGCTGTATTTGATGATTTATCTGAGTTATCTAGTGATGAAAGTGTTGCTGAAACTGACACTGATGAAGTTAGTGAATGTATTGACACGGAAACAGCAGAGGATGATTTTGATAGCGATGAAAATGAGGAGTCTGAGGTTGAGACTGCCGCATGTGCAAGGCGAGGTACTGGGGCTCGTGCCAGAGCCAAACGTACCACACATACCCCAACACCAACAGATTCTGGTGAAGGGTGGTGTAGTGACAATACTCCACCCTTTGTAGAGAGTTTTACAGGAATACCAGGTTTGACTGTTCCTGTACCTAGCAGTCCTTTGGGATTTATTCAATTATTTCTCACTCAAAGCTTGCTGAAATATATGACTTATGAAACTAATTTGTTTGCTTCCGAAAGAAATGCATGTACTGGGAGAGAGACAAGAGATGGGAACCAATGACAGTGAAAGAGACGGAACGATTTTTGGGACTGACGATCTTGATGGGTATTTGCCTGTTGCCACGAATTAGAATGTACTGGCAAACAGGTAGATTGTGGCATATGCCTTGTTTCAATACATTTATGACTGGTAAACGATATGAATTGATTGGAAAGTATTTCCATATTTATAACAGTAAGTCCATTCCACAAGGCCAGACTCTAGACAGACTAATAAAAATTCGATCAGTCATGCAATATCTCACAAATAAGTTCAAAACAATATACATTCCCCAGAAAAATTTGAGTTTGGATGAAGGCACAATGGCATGGCGTGGTCGACTATCTTTCAAGACCTACCCCCTCCCCATCCGGCCCGTTGTCGCCGTGAGGGGGCTTGGTGGACGGCTGCCTGAGTGTGATGCTCCATGGGACAGTCCTCTGTCCTTTTGTGGCCTTATGCTCCTGCTACTGTCTTCTCTAATTGTGCCGGATCGCTTTTCCTTTTCCTTATGTTTCGTTTTTCTCCCCCCTCTTCTCCTATCTGTTTGTCGTTTCCTGCCGACCTTTTGCTTGTTTTTGTTATTCTTTTGGACCTCTTCTATTTTGACGCCCGGGTGCTTGAGGAGGCATACTCTTGCACCCGTAGAACTGTAGTACCCAACGTCGAGAGTGAGGGGAACCTTTTATTGTCAACCCTACTTTCGTCACTGAACCCGATCTCGACGGAGTGATGGTTCTTAAGGTGGCGTTTGTGGGGCGTATACTCACGACGCAGCCCTAGGGGGCCCCGGCAAGATCGGCGATGGCTTCTTGTTTGGTGTCCTGCCTCTAATTGTGGCTCCATGGTGGGTATGGGGCACATTCGTGAATGAATATTTTTCTCTTCATACCTATGTCTAATTCTGTTCCTCATTTACCTTCTCAGGCTCGTGGGGTGGGCGACCAAGCCCCCTACTAGGTCCGTATTGGAAGACTGGGCTCTGTAGCCTCCGCTGCACTGGGCCCCGACTTTGCTCCTCCTTTGGCCTCTCTGACTACTCCCCTCGGTTCCACTCCCTCCTCTGTGGTTGGGTCGAGCCTCAAGCCCCCAGTGGTGACTACCTCGCCTCCTGACACAGCTCAGTCTCTTGTTGTGACCACTGCACCTTTTAACCCCTCTCTCTCTGGGGGTTCTCAACGCCGTCCTCAACACGGCCGCACTCGCTTGATTCCTTCCCGTCTTGATGCATATCAAGCCTTGTCTGGTCCCGCTTCGTGGGCCAAATACTTTGATCTCTTCCCTCTTGATTCTGCGCCTGCTGATGATATCTCCTTTCATAGGCCCCTTGTTGATTCCGTGAACGCCTCTGTCACCTTCAACTCCACCCATCTCAGTACACGTGTCATTGCTGCTCCTTCTCAGGATGCGGCCTCCCGCTTGGCTGCTTTATCCTGCCTTGGCGAGACCCCTGTTTGAGTCTCCAAGAATGCTCAGTTGAATGCCAGTGTTGGCACTACTCTCCTCCCGCCCCATGTTGCGACCGGTGTTCGGGATCTGCGAGACTGCCACGACGATATTCGAGATATCCTTGATGCCCAGGGCCATTCTGTCCTCTGGGTAGACACGTTTACTCGTCCCCCTCGTGGTTGTCGCCGTCAGCCCCTTCGGGCTGTGAAGATTACCTTTGATGGTAGGACACTTCCACCCTCTGTCATTCTTGCTGGTGCCAGGTGCTCTGTCCAGGAGTACATTCCTTCTCCTAGGCTTTGTAACAAGTGCTGGAGGTTTTGGCATCGTGCCCTCCGCTGCTCTGGGACTGTCTCTCTCTGTCCTTTGTGTGGGGGCGAAGGTCACTCTAAGTCAGAGTGCACTTCTCCCCAGGCTCGTTGCCTCAACTGCGCTGAGGCCCATCCAACCTTCTCCCGTGCGTGTAACCATTATAAGCTTGAGGCAGCTGTCCTCAACTTGAAACACCGGGAGCGTTTATCTTTTCCTGAGGCGAGGTGCCAGGTTCGCCGGCTCCCGCCTTATGCTAACACCTCTTATGCTTGCATGTTGCGCTCTTCCTCTCCTCGTCCTTCCCACCTTCCTCAGACTCACAACCGTTTCCGGGCCTTGGACCCTGATACGCCCACTGCCCCCTCCTTTGTTCATTTGATTTTTGTCCTGAAGGGTCCACCTCCTGGTCCTCTGTCTGGGGTTCCCCGTCTTTCTACCCGGTCTGTCATGTCTCCTTGTGTCTTCTTCATCATCTCCCTCCAATCCTCCTTCCCATCCTTCCCCATCCGTCTATTGACTCTCCCCGCCGCCTGTCGGTGCAGGCTGATGTCCATCGCTCTCCAAACGGCCGTCGTGTATGCTCTCGTTCAGCTTCTCCTGTTGAGACGCTGGAATCCGTTGCCCAGTACGTAGTTGCTGGGACACCTGTCTCTTTAAGTCAGAAGCGTAAGCCTGGCTCCTCTCCTTCCTCCTCCCTGGCGGGTAAGTAGGCTTTGCTTTCTTTCTCAGCCCCTACTTCTGCCTCTATCGCTTCTTCCCCTCCCATTTCGGTGGATGCTCCCCCTGTTCCTGCTATGGAGATTTCTTTGGCCCCCGTTTCCCTCTCGGTTGCTGCCCTTGCTGAGGTGCGCTCCCCTCTTTCTCCTCCCCTCATCCTCCTGCTATCCTTGACTGCTCCTCTCGGTTGTCTCCTACTCTTCCTCCTCCTCCTCCGGACCCCGCCCGTCCACCTCTGGTCTGTTATCTCGCTTCCTTCCCTCCGTCTTTGCTCAGTTTACCCATGCCCCCTAACCCTGACTTTGCTGAACCTGATCCCGACCCTGATATTCTTTAACGTGCTATGTTGATCTTTCGCCTTTGTTTCTTCCTTGTTCTCTGTTGTTATCCTTTCATCTTCTCGTCGACGTCTATTCTTCAATGGAACGTTCGAGGTTATTTCGCCAATTTCCTCGAACTCCAACTTGTGATTTCTCGGTTTTTGCCCCTTTGTGTCTGTCTCCAGGAGCCGATGCTTGGTGCTCGTCCTGGTCGCTTTCGTGGCTATTCCGTTCTCTCCTCCCCCCCCCCCAAAGTTGTTGCTGGGGCTCCTAATTCTTCTGCTCTCTTGATTCTCTCTGATGTTCCCTTTGTCCCCTTACTTTTTCCTTCGCCTCTCCATTGTTCTGCTGCTCGTATTTTTGTGGGGAAATGGTACACAGTTTGTTCCATTTATCTCCCCCCAAGTGTCCCGCTTTCTCTTCCTGATCTGAAACACCTACTGGACTCCTTGCCGGAGCCTGTGCTCCTGCTGGGTGATTTCAATTGTCGTCATTCCCTTTGGGGTGATGTTCTGACGAACACTCGAGGTCGCCTTCTTATGCCTGTTTATTCTCTCTTCTTCCCTGTCTCTTCTGAATTCTGGTGAGCCCACGCATTTGGACTCTCGAACTCTTACCCTTTCCTGTTTTGATCTTTCTCTTTGCTCGTCTTCTCTTTACTTGG
This sequence comes from Procambarus clarkii, assembly GCF_040958095.1. Classification (NCBI taxonomy): domain Eukaryota; kingdom Metazoa; phylum Arthropoda; class Malacostraca; order Decapoda; family Cambaridae; genus Procambarus; species Procambarus clarkii. Next base: position 8,863,083 of record NC_091230.1, on the reverse strand, counting down.
ATTTCACGTGGCAGGTTCTTGATGGCCTCAATGGCAGTGACCATTTCCCCATCCTTGTTACCTTTTTCTCTTTTCACTCTCCCCTCTCCTTCCCTAGGTGGCAGTATGCTAAAGCGGACTGGGACCTATTTACCCTCAATGCTGCTCTTTCTCTGACCTCTCCCTTCTGCCTCTCCCTCGCTCTCTCCTCCTTTTTCATGACACTGTCTTCGACGCTGCCCTCCTCTCTATTCTTCGCTCTTTTTCTCGGGGTCCACGGAAGTGCGTTCCCTGGTGGAATGCAGATTGTGCTCGGGATGTCCGCTGTAAGCGTGCAGCCTGGAATAGACACCGCCGTCGGTAGACGGCCGATTCTTTTCTTTTCTTCTGGAAAGCGAGTGCGGTGGCCCGTAGGGCCATCCGTACGGCTAAACGTGAATGTTGGGCATCTTATGTCTCCACCATTACATCCGAACCTCCTCTGCCACAGATCTGGAAGCGTATCCGCAAGATAGCGGGTAAGTTCGTTCCCTATGTTTCACCGGTCCTTCACCTCCGTGGTACTCTTGTGGCGGACCCATTGCAGGTCGCTAACGAACTGGGCTCCCACTTTTCATTCTGTTAGCTCTGGTCTTCATCTTCCCCAATCTTTCCTTCTTCGTAAACCTGTCCTTGAATCTCGTCCTTTCGATTTCTGCACTCGTCTTCGACTTCCCTATAACGATCCCTTCTATCTCTCTGAACTTCGTTCTGCCCTGGCCCTCTACAGTTCTACGGCATCGGGCTCCGATGGCATTCAATATGAGATGCTTCGCCATCTCCCTCCGTGCACGTCTCAGTATTTACTGAGTCTGTATAATCGGATCTGGGAGTCGTCGTCAGTCCCTGAGGACCAGCTTGATGCCGTTGTCCTCCCTGTTCGCAAACCAGGGTCTCTGGGAACATCCCCTAAGGACTTTCGCCCTATTGCCCTCACAAGTTGTGTCTGCAAACTCTTTAAACGTATGGTTAACGTTCGTCTGATGTGGTTCCTGGAACACCATCACCTCCTCTCCCCTTCTCAATTTGGTTTCCGCAAGTGCCGCAGCACAACAGATGTCCTGGTGAACTTGGAGGTCTATATTCGTACTGCTTTTGTTGCAAAGACCTCAGTTGTTGCCGTCCTTTTTGACCTGGAAAAGGTTTACGACACCACTTGGCGGTATCATATTCTATCCCAGCTTCATTCTTATGGCCTTCGTGGTTATCTCCCTCTCTTTCTACGCAGCTTCTTCTCTCGTCGTTCCTTCCGGGTGAGGCTTGGTTGCCTTGCTCTCTTTGCCTCTTTTCAGCAATACAAAGGTGTGCCCCAGGTTAGTGTTCTGAGCACTACTCTTTTTCTGGTTGCCCTCAATGGTCTTCTTTCCTCTCTTCCTTCAGGCGTCTTCTCCGCTCTCTATGTCGATGATCTTACCCTTTGCTGTCAGGGTGATGATTCGCCTCTCCTTCAACGTCTGCTTCATCTTGTGATTGATGCCGTGTCGTTTTAGGCCACCGATCATGGCTTCAAGTTCTCTTCTACTAAGACTTGTGCCATGACTTTTACTCGGAAACGGGTCGTTCTTCGTCCCTCTTTGTCACTTTATGGTCATCCCCTTGAGTACAAAGATTCCGCGAAGCTTTTGGGGTTATTCTTTGACAGTCGTTTGTCTTGGTCTCCCCATATCTCTTACCTCCGTGTTGAGTGCTCTAAGGCCCTTGCCCTCCTTCGGGTATTGTCCCATACTTCTTGGGAAGCGGATAGGCGCACTCTCCTTGCTTTACATTCCTCTCTCATCCTGTCTAAGCTCGATTATGGTTGCCTTGCTTACTCGTCTGCTTCTCCTTCTACTCTTCGCCGTCTTGATGCTTTGCACCATACTGGGTTGCGCCTCAACTCTGGAGCCTTTCAGTACGAATTCCGCCCTCAGCTTGTATGTTGACACTGTCTTCCTGTCTCTCAAGCACCGCCGTGATCGCTACTGTCTTCGCTATCTTGCACGATTCTTGCAACATCCTTCTTCTCGCCATCCTTCTTCGTGCTTTAACTTTTACCCCTCCTGTGGTTCCTGTTCCTCTTCACCTCCTCCCTCTTTCTGTCCGGTTATCTCGATTACAGGATTTTCTTTCCGTTCGTATTTCTAATATTTGTCCTCGTGATGTTCCTTCTTTGCCCCCATAGAGAGTCCCCCTTCCGCAGTTTTGTACATCCTTGATTCACATCACTAAAGCTTTTACTCCTCCTACGTTTCTAAAACGCCTTTTCCTTGAGCACTTTTCTTCTCACTCACACTCCGTTTCCGTCTTCACTGATGGGTCTAAGTCTGCAGACGGTGTTGGCTACTCTGTTGTTTTTCCTGATTACACTTATATGTGCCGCCTTACCTCCGGAGACTAGCATCTTTACAGCGGAGTTTTATGCTATTCTCTATGCTCGTCATCTCCTGCTTTCTCGTTGTCAGTCTTCCGTTGTAGTTGTTGTTGACTCTCGTAGTGCCCTCATGGCTCTCGGGTCCTTTAATCCAGTTCATCCAGTGGTTGTCGAGATCCAGCATTGGCTGTTTCTTGTTCACAGTAAATTTAAGTCGGTTGAGTTTTGTTGGGTTCCCAGCCATATTGGTGTCTCTTTAAATGAGCGTGCGGATGCTGACGCCAGGGAGGCTGTCCGCTCTTGTCCCATCTCTCGTGTAGGTATTCCTTATTCCGACTTTTACCCGGTTATCCATTCCTCCATCCTTACCTGTTGGCAGGCTTGTTGGTCGTCTGTTACTGGTAACAAACTACGTTCTCTTAAAGGTTGTATGTCCTCGTGGCCGTCCTCCTGCCACCATAACCGACGATGTGAAATGGCTCTGGCGAGGTTGCGTATTGGCCATACTCGCTTAACTCATGGTCACTTGATGGAGCGAAGCCCTGCTCCTTATTATCCTAATTGCATTGTCCCTCTTACAGTCGTGCATATCCTTGTTGAAAATCCTCACTTCCGGGACGAGCGTGTGTCTTGTTTTCCGACCGTCCCCTGCGGTCGCTTGTCTCTCGATAGTATTCTCGGTGACTCGGATACTTTTGATATCGTTCGCCTTATGCGTTTCTGTTCTCGTATTGGTGTCTTTGGTGATATTTAACTCCCTCTGATTATCCCGTACATTTGATGGTGCTACATAGACTTCCCGGTTTGGTGCCTTCTTTTTTATAATTACTTACTTACTTTCAAGACCAATAATCCCAATAAACCTGATAAATATGGAATAAAGCTCTACATGCTTGATGAATCCAAGACTGGCTACATCTTTGATTTTGACATTTATGCCAGAATTAGGAAAACGACGATTGAAACAGTAATGGGCTTCATTGAACCACTGAAGAACAAAGGTTATCCATTTATATATGGACAACTATTATAATTCGGTTCGATTGAGTGAAGCGCTGCATGAAGTAGGGGTATACACCTGTGGTACCATCAGAATGCAACGTGGTGCACCTAACACCCTTCAGATACAAGCAAAGGGTAAATTGCCGCTAGATAAAACTGTATTCAAACGGAAGGACAATACTTTCATAATTTTGTGGAAGGATAAGCGAGTTGTTTCACTCATAACAACTTGCCACAATGCAGATACACAACGAGTTGAATGTAGAAAACGAGTGCGGAATCGTGATGGAACATCTTCAGTGAAACAGGTCACTGTCAACAAGCCAAAAGCAATCTGTGACTACAATTCAAACATGAAAGGTGTTCATCACTTTGACCAAATGGTCAAATATTATCACTTCACAAGGAAAAGTATCAAATGGACGAAGAAAATGACCTTCTATATTTTGCAAATGGCTATACATAATGCTTATGTGATGTACAAATACTACACAACAGATAGAAAGAAACTCACATTACTCCATTTCCACGAAGAAGTCCTTTCAGCACTACTGTTCTATCATCCTAGTAAATGGCCACAGGAAAATGATGATATACCACATGCTCCTGATGTAAATGCCGCAGGAGCAAATGTTGCAACACCCGGACCATCAAGACCAGGACCATCAGGTGTGAGGCGCCCACTATTCACTTCACCTGTACCTTCATCGTCTGAGTCAGAAGACGAGACGCTGATTATCCCTAGTGGTTCTGCTGCTGCAAAAAGACCCCGTATTGTGGATAAATCAGAACGTCGCAACAGAAACTTGTCCCATGCCCAAGTAAAGATACAGAAGCGTCTGAAGTGTCGTGTTTGCAAAGTGTCTGGTAAAAGGAGGGTTATATGCATATATCCATCTAAAGCATTCTATTAGGAATAATTTCATACCAAAATGAGCGCTGTAACACGAAAATTGACGTTTGCAGCCGGAAAATATACTAAACATTTCTGGGCGGGAATTGAGGGTGTAGCAGGTGGGCGTCTGACTGCTCCCTCGCGGCTAACGCGTGGCTCGTCTTCAACTCGTCGGCGGGTGGAGCGTGACCAGGTTTTTTTATTTTATATCCATATACTCCTCTAGAGAATTCTATTGCGAACCCATTGATACCAAAATGAAAGACCTAGGACGATAATTGAGGTGACCAGAGTGAACGGACTGTTAACATTTTATCCCTCTTGTGCGCTCCCGGGTCACTCGCTCGCAATTTCTCTGTTTGCTGCGGGTGGTAAGCCGGACTTATGTAGCTTATATGCATTTCATCCGCTAAACAATTCTATTGCGAACACATTGATACTAAATTCAATATCGTAGGACGAAAATTGAGGTGACAAAGTTGAAAAGAGAATACACTTTTCAGAATTTCCGCGCGCTCCCGTGAAACGCCCAAGCCCACCTGGGAGAGCGGGGATTTTTTTTTTTTTTTTTTTTTTTTTTTTCTTGAGATATATACAAGAGTTTTTACATTCTTGTACAGCCACTAGTACGCGTAGCATTTCGAGCAGGTCCCTGGAATACGATTCCCTGCCACGAAGAATCGTTTTTTCATCCAAGAACACATTTTACTGTTGCGTTAAACAGAGGCTACAGTTAAGGATTTGCGCCCAGTAAATCCTCCCCGGCCAGGATACGAACCCATGTACATAGCGCTCGCGGAACGCCAGGCGAGTGTCTTACCACTACACCACGACCAGGTTGTACGTAGCGTTTCGGGCAGGTCCCTGGAATACGATTCCCTGCTGCGAAGAATCGTTTTTTCATCCAAGTACACATTTTACTGTTGCGTTAAACAGAGGCTAACAGTTAAGGATTTGCGCCCAGTAAATCCTCCCCGGCCAGGATACGAACCCATGACATAGCGCTCGCGGAACGCCAGGCGAGTGTCTTACCACTACACCACCACCAGGTTGCACGCCTGGTGCGCAAAGTGTTAGGCTACCACTTGCAGGCGATGAGTTACAATAACGTGGCTGAAGAATGTTGACCAGATCACACACTAGAAGGTGAAGGGACGACGACGTTTCGGTCCGTCCTGGACCATTCTCAAGTCAATCGACTTGAGAATGGTCCAGGACGGACCGAAACGTCGTCGTCCCTTCACCTTCTAGTGTGTGGTCTGGTCAACATAGACTACCACTTGATATGCAGATGATAGAGTGAGTCCTGATGGTATTGGAGTGCAACCTGACTACAATAGTATAGAGTGTTGGAGTCATATTATTATACATATATATGTATTGTGCATGTGCCTTGTCCAGTAAATGTATTCAAATTTGCCGGTGTTTGTTCTTGTCCTAGTGAGGCTTCCCAGAAAGTAGAACTGAGAGAGAAAGAACCACAGCTGTGGACAGGGTTGAACAGAGAGTATACTTCAAACTTGTGGTTTAATCAAGTCAGTGAATTAAGCATGGACACCGTGTTCTCCCATATAACAGGGCTATCTTGAGGTCAAGATAGATCCAATCAACCTACCCTGGCTTTGCGCCTTGGTGAGGCCACTCCAGATCGACAACCAGAGTGCAACTCCATAGTCTCCTGAGACTGATGGATGCCTACTACTACTACTACTACTACTACTTGAGGTTATCTTGAGATGATTTCGGGGCTTTAGTGTCTCCGTGGCCCGGTCCTCGATCAGGCCTCCACCCCCAGGAAGCAGCCCGTGAAAGCTGACTAACACCCAGGTACCTATTTTATTGCTGGGTAACAGGGACATAGGGTGAAAGAAACTCTGCCCATTGTTTCTCGCCGGCGCCCGGGATCAAACCCGGGACCACAGGATCACAAATCCAGCGTGCTGTCCGCTTGGCCGACTGGCTCCCTTGCTTGACAAAAATGTGACAAATTGGGCTTGACAAAAAAAGTGAGTGATCCCTCACTGCCTCTAGCTTGTGAGGGTGGGGGGAGGGGGAATCTGGGGGTTAAATACCCCAGAACTCCCACCTCTTTTTAGGTCTCTGACAATGGTGTAGTGGATTTAAATGCGTACCTGCCATCTTGATGGCCAGGGTTCAAGTCTCCTGGTGGGGGTGTATGTGTGTCTAAAAGTTGTATACTTCAAACTTGTGGTTTAAGCAAGTCATTGCATTAAGCATGGACACCGTGTTCTCCCATATAACAGGGCTTAGCAAAAAACGTGAGGATCCCTCACTGCCTCTAGCCTTGGAGGAACGAGGGGGGTGGGCAGGTATCTGGGAGTTAAATACCCCGGAACTCCCACCTCTTTTTAGGGCTCTGAGTATGGTGTAATGGATTTAAGTGCTTACCTGCCATCTTGATATATATATATATATATATATATATATATATATATATATATATATATATATATATATATATATATATATATATATATATATATATAAATATACATATATATATATATATATATATATATATATATATATATATATATATATATATATATATATATATATATATATATATATATATATATATATATATATTTAGGGGTACCACCACTGGTTTAATTAAAGGGACCCACATACTCGAAGAAGAAAATAAATAGTGTTCAGAGAAGATCTTGTGGATTCTCACTGAATACTTTAATCTTTTTCTCTCCTACCACCCCTATTATTTTTTTTTATTTGATTTTATTGTAACGCTACAGTTTACAGAAAACACACACTTATATAACATTATACCAATCAGTGTTCGAAGACTTCGTCCAGCTCCTCGGGGGTCGGGTGCGTACCCAAGATACAGCACGCATTTCCCCTCTGAACAGCGACACTGAGGCGCTGGAACATAAAACTATATATATATATATATATATATATATATATATATATATATATATATATATATATATATATATATATATATATATATATATATATATATATATATATATATACACATTGTGATGAGAAAAATTGATGTTAGTGCAGTGTCTCTACGCAGATGGAATGCCAGTCACATAAAACATAAACAAAAGCAAAAAAACGGAAGAAAAAGTTGAGACTGCAAATTGTATCTGCAAAAGAAGACTGCAAGTTGAATCTTCACTTTGAGGTAACTGTAAGATAAGACATACAGAACAAAAATTTAAAAATACTTTACTTTAATAGAAAACTGACCTTAAACAAATTACAAAACAAAAATATTATCCAAGCTTGGCTTGATACAGAGTGTAAATCAAACAAGTCAAACAAACAATTAAATTTACGTCACGTTAATTTATGAATACTAGAAAATGGTGCGGGAATACTGAGAGCTAAGACTGCATAAATCTGTTGCCACACCGAAGTATGCCAATAGACCTAGTCAGAAGAGCACTCAGGAGAAATCTGACTAGCTGGAGCGTCAAGCCTCTGTATATTGGGAACGATGGCCGTCCAGGTGGCACCAAAGTCGTGCATAACTATGAACCAGCTCGGGCTAACAACCACAGAGATTGTTTTCTGTGGGATGGCGTGAGCTCCCACCCAGGTGCGAGGAGGGTGACGAGATGTGGTGTAGGGGGGGAGGTAGTCCACCATCTAGACGTTGAAAAGTAGTTGTTGTTGCTCTTGAGGTTACAGTTCTTGAATATATAGACATGGTATGATAGAATAGGTGAGGATGGAGCAGGCTGAATCTCTTACTTGAGAGATTACCGTGTATCTTACTATATATATATATATATATATGTCGTACCTAGTAGCCAGAACGCACTTCTCAACCTACTATGCAAGGCCCGATTTGCCTATTAAGCCAAGTTTTCCTGAATTATTATATTTTCTCTAATTTTTTTCTAGAGAAATGATAAAGCTACCCATTTCATAATGTATGAGGTCAATTTATTTTTATTGGAGTTAAAATTAACGTAGATATATGACCGAACCTAACCAACCCTACCTAACCTAACCTAACCTATCTTTATAGGTTAGGTTAGGTTAGGTAGCCGAAAAAGTCAGGTTAGGTTAGGTTAGGTACGTTAGGTAGTCGAAAAACAATTAATTCATGAAAACTTGGCTTATTAGGCAAATCGGGCCTTGCATAGTAGGCTGAGAAGTGCGTTCTGGCTACTAGGTACGACATATATATATATATATATATATATATATATATATATATATATATATATATATATATATATATATATATATATATATATATATATATGTCGTACCTAGTAGCCAGAACGCACTTCTCAGCCTACTATGCAAGGCCCGATTTGCCTAATAAGCCAAGTTTTCATTAAATAATGTTTTTTCAACTACCTAACCTACCTAACCAAACCTAACCTAACTTTTTCGGATACCTAACCTAACCTATAAAGATAGGTTAGGTTAGGTTAGGTAGGGTTGGTTAGGTTCGGTCATATATCTACGTTAATTTTAACTCCAATGAAAAAAAATTGACCTCATACATAATGAAATGGGTAGCTGTATCATTTCATAAGATAAAAATTAGAGAAAATATATTAATTCAGGAAAACTTGGCTTATTAGGCAAATCGAGCCTTGCATAGTAGGCTGAGAAGTGCGTTCTGGCTACTAGGTACGACATATATATATATATATATATATATATATATATATATATATATATATATATATATATATATATATATATATATATATATATATATATATATGTCGTACCTAGTAGCCAGAACTCACTTTTCAGCCTACTATTCAAGGCCCGATTTGCCTAATAAGCCAAGTTTTCCTGAATTAATATATTTACTATAATTTTTTTCTTATGAAATGATAAAGCAACCCTTTTCTCTATGTATGAGGTCAATTTTTTTTTATTGGAGTTAAAATTAACGTAGATATATGACCGAACCTAACCATGCCTACCTAACCTAACCTAACCTTTATTTATGGGTAAGGTTAGGTTAGGTAGCCAAAAAAAGCTAGGTTAGGTTAGGTTAGGTAGGTTAGGTAGACGAAAAAACATTAATTCATGAAAACTTGGCTTATTAGGCAAATCGGGCCTTGAATAGTAGGCTGAAAAGTGCGTTCTGGCTATTAGGTACGACATATATATATATATATATATATATATATATATATATATATATATATATATATATATATATATGTCGTACCTAGTAGCCAGAACGCACTTCTCAGCCTACTATGCAAGGCCCGATTTGCCTAATAAGCGAAGTTTTCATGAATTAATTGTTTTTCGACTACCTAACCTACCTAACCTAACCTAACCTAACTTTTTTGGCTACCTAACCAAACCTAACCTATAAAGATAGGTTAGGTAGGGTTGGTTAGGTTCGGTCCTATATCTACATTAATTTTAACTCCAATAAAAAAAATTGACCTCATACATAATGAAATGGGTAGCTTTATCATTTCATAAGAAAAAAATTAGAGAAAATATATTAATTCAGGAAAACTCGGCTTATTAGGCAAATCGGGCCCTGCATAGCAGGCCGAGTACAACGTTCTGGCTATTAGGTACAACATATATATATATATATATATATATATATATATATATATATATATATATATATATATATATATGTATATATATATATATATATATATATATATATATATATATATATATATATATATATATATATATATATATATATATATATATATATTAGTATATTTTGATAGCAGTCTTTCTTGTAAACATATATTATTAAATATGACCAAAAAAGTAAGATTAATAATTCTAACACGAATTTTCACAATATTTCTTGTTTCTTTTCACCGTCGATGGTAATTGAAAAATCAATTCTCCAAAGTTCATTTTTGTTTGTAGTCTGACGCGACGCTTGAATGCGTTTCGTAATAACTTATAACATTTTCAAAGACTTTAGTTTACACACACACAACTATAACATGCAAACACTAAACAGAGTTCTTCTATGCTATAATTTTAAACAGCTTTCATCTTATATACCTGGATTTGGGTGAGGTGATATGTTACAACAGTTTTGGATGAGGTGAACAAATTTTTCAACACAAGACAGAACACGAAACATTGGGTATATATTGGGTAAATTAATGGGAAGAATGGAAGTAACTGCAAAGGGCCTATTGGCCCATATTTCTTGATGCTTCTATATTGGTGCGGAGTCTTGAAGTGGGTAGAATATAGTTGTGCATTAATTGGCTGTTGATTGCTGGTGTCGATTTCTAATGTGTAGTGCCTCGCAGATATCAAGCAACCTGCTATCGCTGTATCTATCGATGATTTCCGTGTTTTTTGTTAAGACTTCTCTGGTGATGGTCTGGTTATGGGAAGAGATTATATGTTCCTTAATGGAGCCCTGTTGCTTATGCATCGTTAATCGCCTGGAAAGAGATGTTGTTGTCTTGCCTATATACTGAATTCTATGAGGCTTACAGTCCCCAAGTGGGCATTTGAAGGCATAGACGACATTGGTCTCTTTTAAAGCGTTCAGCTTTGTGTCTGGAGAGTATCTCATGAGTAGATTGGTCGTTTTCTTGGTTTTATAGTAGATCGTCAATTGTATCTTCTGATTTTTGTCTGTAGGGATAACGTTTCTATTAACAATATCTTTCAGGACCCTTTCCTCCGTTTTATGAGCTGTGGAAAAGAAGTTCCTGTAAAATAGTCTAATAGGGGGTACAGGTGTTGTGTTAGTTGTCTCTTCAGAGGTTGCATGGCGTTTCACCTTCCTTCTTATGATGTCTTCCACGAAACCATTGGAGAAGCCATTGTTGACTAGGACCTGCCTTACCCTACAGAGTTCTTCATCGACTTGCTTCCATCCTGAGCTGTGGCTGAGAGCACGGTCGACATTAGCGTTAACGACACTCCTCTTGTACCTGTCTGGGCAGTCACTGTTGGCATTGAGGCACATTCCTATGTTTGTTTCCTTAGTGCAGACTGCAGTGTGGAAATCTCCGCTCCTTTCCATGACTGTTACATCTAGAAAGGGTAGCTTCCCATCCTTCTCCATCTCGTAAGTGAAACGCAACACAGAAATCCGCTCAAATGCCTCCTTCAGCTCCTGCAGATGTCTGACATCAGGTACCTGTATAAAAACGTCGTCAACATACATGCAGTATATAGCCGGTTACAAGTTCATGTCGACTAAGACCTTTTATTCGATGGTACCCATGTAGAAGTTTGCAAACAGGACACCTAGGGGAGAACCCATAGCGACCCCATCTACTTGCTTTTACATGTGCCCATCCGGGCTCAAGAAGGGTGCCTCTTTAGTACAAGCTTGGAGTAGTTTCCTTAGAATGTTTTCTAGTATGTCAAGAGGACTACATGCTGGATCACGATACACTCTGTCCACTATCATCTCGATTGTTTCATCCACAGGTACGTTGGTAAACAGTGATTCTACGTCCAACGAGGCTCTTATCCCTGTGGCCCGTGTTCCCCGCAGTAAGTCAACAAATTCCTTTGGAGACTTCAGGCTAAAGGTGCAAGGGACATAAGGAGTCAGCCAGCCGTTGAGTCGCTTCGCCAGTCTGTACATGGGTGTGGGTATCTGGCTAATGATTGGCCGAAGTGGGTTTCCAGGCTTATGTGTCTTGACATTTCCATACGCGTATCCAGGCTTATATTCCCCAATACTCTTTGGCAGGTGAAGTCCGGATTTCTTGGCGTTCACAGTTTCGATCAATTTGTTGACCTTTGCCTTCAATTCGGCTGTAGTGTCCTTCGTTACCCTTTGGAATTTAGTTTGGTCAGAGAGAATGAGGTTCATTTTCGCCAGATATTCGTCTTTTTTAAGATTGACGTATATTGCCATCTTGTCACCTCTTCTGACGACTATCTCCTTGTTCTCACGAAGGCTCTTAGCTGCTGCTTTGAGCTCTGGGGATAGTATGGTGCTTCTGTAATTGCCTCGATTCTTTCCTCCTTCCACAATAAGTTCTGCTTGTTAGGTGTCTTTGGTGGTGACCTTCTTCTGTGTCTCGAGGTCGAATATGTCGTCCATATATATATATATATATATATATATATATATATATATATATATATATATATATATATATATATATATACAACAGGTCCCCAGGACTATATACAACACCCCAGAGTCACTTCTGGGGTGTGAGTTTTCAGTTGTATATAGTCCTGGGGACCATTCAGGCTTGTTTGCATTTGTGTTCCTCACGTGTGCCCCAAAGAATGAGGTGATTTGATAAAATGCTATGCCCAAGATTTCCATCCGAGTGCCGGCGAGGAAGTGGTTCAAATAGCTTCGGCTATCACTTCCTTTTGTCCGGTCGTGATGGTCAAGTGGATTAAGGCATCCCTGTACATACCAGTTGCGTTGCTCCTGGCAGTATGGGTTCGAGTCACTTCTGGGGTGTGAGTTTTCAGTTGTATATAGTCCTGGGGACCATTCAGGCTTGTTTGCATTTGTGTTCCTCACATGTGCCCCAAAGAATGAGGTGATTTGATAAAATGCTATGCCCAAGATTACCATCCGAGTGCCGGCGGGGAAGTGGTTCAAATAGCTTCGGCTATCACTTCCTTTTGTCCAGTCGTGATGGTCAAGCGGATTAAGGCGTCCCTGTACATACCAGTTGCGTTGCTCCTGGCAGTATGGGTTCGAGTCACTTCTGGGGTGTGAGTTTTCAGTTGTATATAGTCCTGGGGACCATTCAGGCTTGTTTGCATATATATATATATATATATATATATATATATATATATATATATATATATATATATATATATATATATATATATATATATATATATATATATATATATATGTCGTACCTAGTAGCCAGAACGCACTTCTCAGCCTACTATGCAGGGCCCGATTTGCCTATTAAGCCAAGTTTTCATGAATTAATGTTTTTTCGACTATCTAACCTAACCTAACCTAACTTTTTTGGCTACCTGACCGAACCTAACCTATAAAGATAGGTTAGGTTAGGTTAGGTAGGGTTGGTTAGGTTCGCTCATATATCTACGTTAATTTTAACTCCAATAAAAAAAAATTGACCTCATACATAATGAAATGGGTAGCTTTATCATTTCATAAGAACAAGTTAGAAAAAATATATTAATTCAGGAAAACTGAATTAATATACAGTGCAATTTCTCTGTTATACAGTGCAACCCTTTAATTCTTTAAACCTATAATAATATATATATATATATACATATATATATATATATATATATATATATATATATATATATATATATATATATATATATATATATATATATATATATATATTTTTTTTTTTTTTTCAGAGGAATTTTTATATACTTCAGAGGAATTCGAAGAAGTGTTTGACTTGCAACAATGATCGAACCCGTCTGTGACATTCATCAATGTTTCCCATTGTTGTGTTTTTCAAGAGATCCAAACCTTTAAGCACTTTTTTGCATTATTATTTTTGTATCAACCCATGTATATCTTGTAACCATCAAATGCATAATAAAGCACAAAAAATAAAAAAGGAAGGGGGTGGTAGGAGAAAAGCACACAGAAACTGTATTGGAGGGGATCTAAACATTCCCTCTAATGCGTTATGCGTGGTTTCCTCCGAGGCTATGGGTCCCCCTTCTTCCAGCTAGAGGTGGTACTCCCATCTATATATTTTATATATATATATATATATATATATATATATATATATATATATATATATATATATATATATATATATATATATATATATATATTGTGACGATAATCTCCTTCAAGAGATTGAGCCTGCTCTTCCTTCCACAAATACGTCGTTACAAATATATAAAACTACTATGGAAGAAATGTCCAACAACGACAACAACATCTCCAAGGTTTGCCAGAGAGCAAAACGTATGCAGCCAGGAACACCTGCTCAGCCTCAAACCGCCAAACTACCTGTCTTGTTGCCGGCTCCTCGCTGATTGGCCGCCGGTCTAGCTGCAACTGCCCTCCACCCACCATACTACTTGATGTCTGGGGCCGCCACGACCTCAGTCCTCAGAATATTCAGTGCTTTCATACGGTTAACACGTCTTCCTGGTAGACGTAAGCTTTGGCTTACGTGTACTAAGAGAGGTGATAGCTTAAAGCCAATATTCCTGCACCTCTCATTTTATTGTATATTGCACAGCTTGTTATTGCTCACTTGTCTTAACGTAACTTTTCATTTTGACATTTAATTATTCTTATTATTTTGATTGATTGATTTTATTATACGAATTTGTATGTCCATTTTATTCATGTTTTGTTTATTTAACGTAATTAAAATTCCATTGTTAAAATTTACTTGTGTTTTGTGTGTCTTCTCCTTACCTCACCACAGACGAAGTTCCAGATTTTCTATTTTTTTTTATTCTATGTGACGAGGCCATACCCCTAGCTTTGAACAGCCGAACACCAACGCGTTACCATCACAATATATATATATATATATATATATATATATATATATATATATATATATATATATATATATATATATATATATATATATATATATATATATATATATATATATATATATATTAGTATATTTTGGTAGCAGTCTTTCCTGTAGACATATATTATTAAATATGACCGAAAAAGTAAGATTAATAATTCTAACACGAATTTTCTCGATCTTTCGTACGTTTCTTTTCACTGTTGGTGGTAATTCAAAAATCAATTCTCCAAAATTCATTTTTATTTCTAGTCTGACGCGACACTTGAGCGCGTTTCGTAAAACTTATTACATTTTCAAAGACTTTAGCTTATATATACACAACTGAATAGAACTTACACGATTGATTGATTGATAAAGATTAAGCCACCCAAGAGGTGGCACGGGCATGAATAGCCCGTAAGTGGTACAATTTTTTTTTTCTCAGTATTCTGAGGTTGCATTTAACCATCAGGCTGTTATCGTGGGGGAGGATACTGCTTCATAGTCTTTATGAGGGTGTCCAGCTGCTGGACACCTTTGTTGACCAGGAGAGTGGCTGTGTTGATGGCTTCAGGGTGGCCACTGCATGATTCAGGAACTCTTAAAGCTCTTCTAAGGTCATTGGTTACTTCACATTCCAGAAGATAGTGAAGTAATGGCTTTTCTGTGACAGTTTGGCAGAAGATGCACTCTCTCTGTCGGGGTTCACCAATCTCCCAGTTGCATCTGTAACCTAGACGTAGTCTATATAGCCTAACTGCTATTTCCCTGTGGATTCCTTTTGGGATATTTAACCTTTCTAATTTGGTTGCCTGAAGATACCATGTTGCAGATGGCGAACCTTCAGCTATTCTTTGGTGCAGGTAGGCTTTGTTGAGATGTGAGAGTTTTTTGGTGATGATGTTTTTTATGTTCTCTAGGCTGGGTTGAATTGTTTTATGTATCACTGGATGACGAGTTGCCAATTTAGCAATTTCATCAGCTTTTTCATTTAATGGGATTCCAATATGGGATGGGATCCAGTTTAAAGTTATGTTGAGGCCTTTGCCTTTAGCGACTGCTCCTTGATACAAAATGGTGGTAATTATTTCCACATTATCTTTCCACTGTTTTTGTCCTAGTATTTGAAGTGCAGCTTTTCAGTCTGTGTGTATGATTGCATTTTGAGTGTTTTGTGCAATCACATATGCGAATGCCTGTTGTATGGCAAACAGCTCAGTTTGGGTTGATGATGCTAGTCCTCCCAGTCTCCAATATGCCTGAACGCTGGTCGTGCAAAGAGCAGCACCAGCACTCTCAATTTCTGTGTCCACCGATCCGTCTGTGAAGATGTGGGTGGCTCCTGCTACTGCTATGCTATACATTTGCTCTTCTATTATGCGCCTTAGGATTGTCGGATCCTAGGCAGCCTTTTTCATTGGGAGATTTTCTATTACTATTTTGAAAGTAGGCTCTTCCCACGGCGCGGAAGGAGTGTAATTTGGGTGTGGATGATCACCCTCTCTATCAAGAATCATGTTTTTTAAATGTAGTCTGTTTAGGACTTTTCCTGCTCTTGCAACCCAAGAGTTTCCATTGTTTTGGCCTAGTCCAACCACCAAGGCCTGCCGTACTGGGATTGGATCAGAAGAAATAATTATCTTACTGATAATTGTAGCTGTCCTTTGTGATATTTCCCCTGGAGCCGACAAAATAACCTATAAAATGATTAGAAACCTCGGCCCAGAGGGAGACGCTGCATACCTAAGGTTAATTAATTTAGCCTGGACTTCTCAAACTAGACCTTCTGCTTGGAATAGAGCAGACATAGTGCCGATCCCAAAACCCAAAGATCCAGCTAATCCCAGGCCCATCTCTCTCCAAAGCTGTGCAGCCAAGACGGCTGACAGAATGGCACTCAACAGACTGGAGTGGAAAATGCCTAAACTGCACCATGATATGTATGCCTATAGAAGAGGAGTTGGCACAGTGGAATGTATTACAACTCTGTTAGCCCACTTGAATGACAGACCAGGAATGCTGATATTCCTGGACCTCGAAAAAGCCTTTGAACTGGCTAGCGCCCCAGCTATTCTCTGCTGCCTCATTGACAAAGAGGTCAGAGGCAACCTGCTCTCCTGGACCAAAAACTGTCTCATAAACAGAGAAGCAAGAGTAAAACTTCATGGCACAGTCTCTGAGTACAAAAGACATGAAAATGGTACACCGCAAGGAGGTATTCTTAGCCCTCTTCTCTTCAACTGTTTAATGGAAAGAATAATGAGGTTGAAACTCCCACATCACTGCAGGCTGCTAAACTACGCGGACGACTTTGTCATCATCATAAAAGGAAGGGATGCGGCGCGCCTTGCACCCAAATGCTTAGACTGCATCAGTAAAGCGGCAAAACAGATTGGGATCAAACTCAACCCCTTAAAGTCAAAGGCCATGACCATAAAAATAGCGAAGCCCAACATCCAACTCACAGTACAGGGTCAACCAATAGGAATGGGTCGACACCTATCAGTATCTAGGAATCATCCTGGACACACATATGAATTTTAATGCTGAGGTCACATACTTGAGAGAGCGAACTGCGGCCCGGACGGCAATCCTCAGGTCGCTAACCTCCCTTTCTGGAGGAGCCAATCTGCAAGTCCTTCGCACATACTATGTACAGGCAGTCAGATCAGTGATCGATTATGCCGCACCTGCACTCACAAATCTATCACACCAACAGTGGAAAAAGCTTGAAGTTGCCCAAAACAATGCTATGAGAGCTGCACTGGGAGCCCCCATGTGGACCAGGCTTGAAACTCTTAGACTGGAGACGGGTTTGCCCTCTCTACAAGAACTTACACTTCTTCGATTTGTTTATATCTACATTTGAGTGAGGTGGATGGGGAGATGGTAGTATTAATAGGGTATTAAATTCCTAAACACAAGACAGAACACGAAACAATGGGTATTGAATGGAAGTGATTTGTAGAAAGCCTATTGGTCCATATTTCTTGATGCTTCTATATTGGAGCGGAGTCTTGAGGTGGGTAGAATATAGTTGTGCATTAATTGGCTGTTGATTGCTGGTGTTGACTTCTTGATGTGTAGAGCCTCGCAGACGTCAAGCCGCCTGCTATCGCTGTATCTATCGATGATTTCTGTGTTGTTTACTAGGATTTCTCTGGCGATGGTTTGGTTGTGGGAAGAGATTATATGTTCCTTAATGGAGCCCTGTTGCTTATGCATCGTTAAACGCCTAGAGAGAGATGTTGTTGTCTTGCCTATATACTGTTTTTTTTTGGAGCTTACAGTCCCCAAAAGGGCATTTGAAGGCATAGACGACGTTGGTTTCTTTTAAAGCGTTCTGCTTTGTGTCTGGAGAGTTTCTCATGAGTAGGCTGGCCGTTTTTCTGGTTTTATAGTAAATCGTCAGTTGTATCCTCTGATTTTTGTCTGTAGGGATAACGTTTCTATTAACAATATCTTTCAGGACTCTTTCCTCCGTTTTATGAGCTGTGGAAAAGAAGTTCCTGTAAAATAGTCTAATAAGGGGTATAGGTGTTGTGTTGGTTGTCTCTTCAGAAGTTGCATGGCGTTTCACTATCATTCTTATGATGTCTTCGACGAAACCATTGGAGAAGCTGTTGTTGACTAGGACCTGCCTTACCCTACAGAGTTCTTCGTCGACTTGCTTCCATTCTGATCTGTGGCTGAGAGCACGGTCGACATAAGCGTTAACAACACTCCTCTTGTACCTGTCTGGGCAGTCGCTGTTGGCATTTAGGCACATTCCTATGCTCATTTCCTTAGTGTAGACTGCAGTGTAGAAACATCCGCCCTTTTCCATGACTGTTACATCTAGAAAGGGCAGCTTCCCATCCTTTTCCATCTCGTAAGTGAAACGCAGCACAGAACTCTGCTCAAATGCCTCCTTCAGCTCCTGCAGATGTCTGACATCAGGTACCTGTGTAAAAATAGTAATGGAAAAGAGCGGATGTTTCCACACTGCAGTCTACACTAAGGAAACGAGCATAGGAATGTGCCTAAATGTCAACAGCGACTGCCCAGACAGGTACAAGAGGAGTGTTGTTAACGCTTATGTCGACCGTGCTCGTCAGCCACAGCTCAGAATGGAAGCAAGTCGACGAAGAGCTCTGTAGGGTAAGGCAGGTCCTAGTCATCAACGGCTTCTCCAATAGTTTCGTCGAAGACATCATAAGAATGAAAGTGAAACGCCATGCAACCTCTGAAGAGACAACCAACACAACACCTATACCCCCTATTAGACTATTTTACAGGAACTTCTTTTCCACAGCTCAAAAACGGAGGAAAGGGTCCTGAAAGATATTGTTAATAGAAACGTTATCCCTACAGACAAAAATCAGAGGATACAACTGACGATTTACTATAAAACCAGAAAAACGGCCAGCCTACTCATGAGAAACTCTCCAGACACAAAGCAGAACGCTTTAAAAGAGACCAACGTCGTCTATGCCTTCAAATGCCCTCTTGGGGACTGTAAGCTCCAAAAAAACCAGTATATAGGCAAGACAACAACATCTCGTTCTAGGCGTTTATCGATGCATGAGCAACAGGGCTCCATTAAGGAACATATAATCTCTTCCCACAACCAAACCATCGCCAGAGAAATCCTAATAAACAACACAGAAATCATCGATAGATACAGCGATAGCAGGCGGCTTGACGTCTGCGAGGCTCTACACATCAAGAAGTCAACACCAGCAATCAACAGCCAATTAATGCACAACTATATTCTACCCACCTCAAGACTCCGCTCCAATATAGAAGCATCAAGAAAAATGGACCAATAGGCGTTCTACAAATCACTTCCATTCAATACCCATTGTTTCGTGTTCTGTCTTGTGTTTCGGAATTTAATACCCTATTAATACCACCTCACCCCATCCACCTCACTCAAATGTAGATATAAACAAATCGAAGATGTGTAAGTTCTATTCAATTGTGTATGTGTAAGCTAAAGTCTTTGAAAATGTAATAAGTTTTACGAAACGCGCTCAAGTGTCGCGTCAGACTAGAAATAAAAATGAATTTTGGAGAATTGATTTCTGAATTACCACCAACAGTGAAAAGAAACGTACGAAAGATCGAGAAAAAAATTCGTGTTAGAATTATTAATCTTACTTTTTCGGTCATATTTAATAATATATATATATATATATATATATATATATATATATATATATATATATATATATATATATATATATATATATATATATATATATATATATATATATATATTATAGCTTTAGGTTTAAAGAATTAAAGGGCTGCATTGTATAACAGAGAAATTTGCTTGCATGCGCCTCTTGGCTCGTGTGTCACTACTTTTTCACCCCTTGCTGGAGAAGATTTTCCCAAATTTGTTTTTGTAATTTGTCTGAAAAACCTTCATGGATGTGTATTTGCATTCCCTGCTCTTCTTTCCTCAAGGATTGGTTTTGCACTCCATTTTTTTCGTTTTTAAAGATTTTTAGAAAAGTTAGCCAAACTGTTGTTCTAATTTGACTTAGAAATTGAATGGATATTCATTTAGGAATATCATTATCTGACTCAGTTATTTTATGGTATACTAGGTTCCTGGGATTTTCTTTCCTTTGGAGTCACAAGAACATCCCACCTCCAATGTTTAGGTCCACCTAATATATCCTTCTTAAAACATCCCTTAATCACTCAAAATTAGCTAAATCCCACAACGACAGATATATTCTTAGCTCCACCACTGTCCAACGCTCCAACTAGTATTTCTTCTCGAGTCACCGGCCAGTGACCTTACTATTTCTGTTTCGATATCTATTGCACTGTGTAAAAATATTAGACATTAATTAGTTTTGGGCCCTTATGGTCAAAGAGTGAAGTAATATAAATTATGGAGGGTCCCAAAATTCATGTGATGTCCCATTTTCTTGTCGTGGGTCCTCGTTAGGTTTGGTTCGGGCAATTGAGTACATCAGTTTAGTGAATGTACGAGAGGACAGAACATCACTCCTCTCGATCATCAATGTACCTTAACTGCTTACTGCAGCAAATATCCTTGTCTCCTCTGTTCCATCCTCTTGGACATAACAGTAGAGCGATAGTCTCACTTCATACAGGTTGGCATTCAATCCCCGACCGTTTAAGTGGTTGGGCATCATTCCTTCCCTCCTCTACCACATCCTTATTCTGATCCCTTCCAAGTGCTATAGTCGTAATGGCTTGGTGCTTTCTCATAATGGTTCCCCCCTTCCTTCTTTCCTCTATCTACTTCTTCTTAGAAAAGCATCAGGCCTTCCTCTCCTCCATCTTCTCCTGCTCCTTGTTGTAGCTCGTCACATCTTTCTCTGCGTCTACATTAAATAGGTATAAATGTAATGATAACGTCTGTATGAATTTCAAAACATTATTGTTATGTTCAAATAATAGCAACATTAACATTGTTATCATTAACATTGACAATGTATTTATTATTTCAGGCAGCCCTAAATATGTTGACAAAAATACTGTCACTGGAGTTTGTGAAAGACGGTATAATGTTCGTGGCGATCCACCCTGGAGCGGTGCTGACTGACATGGCATCACCTACAGCAGTCTTGACTCCTCAAGAAAGTATCAGCAAAGTATTTAATGTCCTGAGAAATTTGTCTGAGAAACACAATGGCCGAATGATCTCCTACACGGGAGATATTCTGCCTTGGTGATTTGATTTATTCCTAACTGCAGCTATGTTTACAAATCTTGATACAATGTTAGCTAATAATTGTATATATCCAAAACACCTAAATTTCACTTGTCTAAATTGTAGTGTATAATCTTTTACATAACTGTAGTATGGGCGTGAAAGATAAGTATAACTTCCTGGGTTCTTATTACAATGTATATCCCATAGTTTATAAGAGAAGTGGAGGCCAACTTCATGCGTGCGGTCGCTACCCAATTAGCAGTTACTCTTAATGTGTTATAATTAATACTAATACTGATGTCAATGCTACTTCACAGTATTTTTCCGTCTGTGTCTGCCTCCTGCTCTGGTTTGGTATTAGTAATTAGTGAGTTCAGAAGGTCGTCTGTTTATTTTAGGCCACGACGGATGGTCCTTCCTATGTCTAGGATGGTCTAGGATGGTGTTGACTGCAGCAAGCTAAAACGCAAGTTTAGGGCGCAAAAAAAATCCCATGTTAATAATGTTTGTGAACGTAATTAATATTTTTTTTTTTTTTTGCAGTCAGAGAAGACTATGAAAATCTGTGGCACAGGGTTCTTCACACTCCTTTCTTCATATAAAATAAATAACTTTAATACTTCTCTTCTTCTTGTTGATAGTAGGTGCAGTTTGCATGAAGGGTTTGTCCTCCCGATGACTGCACCAGTACTGATGTTGTTGGTCGCGTTTATGTTGAAGATGATCGGAGCTACCAAGGTGCTTGTTGTGTTGTGCTGTAGATAGAGGAACGGTGATTAAAACAGAGGTGTGTGTTAGAGGGAGACTTGCCGCACCGTAGGGCGGTGTGTTGTGTTTATGGCGTCAGCTGATCCTTGGCGTTGCGACGAGGTAGTTGTTTTCTGTGTTTAGCTGTTGGTGGCGCCAGGTATAAATGTGGCACGGGTCAGATGTGACCCAATTTGTTGGTCGATTGGAGATATTTAGCCAGTGCTTTGACTATTTGGTATTTTTCCTGTAACGAGTGGTCACCGCCTCCTAATATATGCTCGATGGTGAAGGGTATTTTAAGTGCGATAAAGACTTGTTTGAAATTTACTCTGGCACTATAATGTCGGAAGCAGTGCAGGAGATAGTGTTCGACTGTTTCAGGCACCTGACAGTGAGTACAGAGTTCGTTGATGTCTGTTCTGTACTTAGAGCTGTGTGCTGCTAGTTTGGTGTGTCCCAGCCTTAATCTGGTCATCGTTACATCAATTTCTCTGCTTTTATATCTGACATGTTTCCAAGTTTCCCATGTCTTTTTAATGGACCCATAGTGCAAAGGTGAGCATAACGTTTTCCAGTTTGTTGCAAAATCCTGGGAGATGGTATCTTTGAAGGCTCCTTTACGTGCAACATGGGAAATTGGATGACGGGTGAGGTGAGGCGTGTCGTGCATCGCTTTGGCTAGTTGGTCTACAAGTTCATTATGGAGAATACCACAATGTGCTGGGAGCCATTGGATAGAGGTGTCATAACCGTTCAATTGATGTTTGTGAAGAAGTTGAAGGCAAGGGTAGACAATCTCCTTGCATGTTTTCGAAGAATACGAAATTGCTTGAATCGCGCTCTTGGAGTCACTACAGATTGTATATATCCCAACTGGTAATGTTGTGATGATTTGGAGAGCTTGATACAAGGCATATAATTCCGCTGTGAAAATAGATAGTTGGTTTGGTAACCGCCATCCTCTGCTTGAGATGGTATTCCGGTATCCATACAGCGTTAACTTTAATACAAATGGATGTTCTCAAGACAATTGAAAAAACGTCTTATAGGAAGTGTCGGATCTGCTACCTTATATAGGATATGTTGGTCTGAAGGCTGCTGCAAGCAACAACCCAAGAGATCATGTTAGCATCAGAAGGCATGGCCCTCAGGAGACTTGGGGGAGTAGAAAACTCCCAAAGCCAAATAGGGTAGACTCAGGTTTCCAGCTTAAATATTAAATCATTGTATTATTCTAATTGCTTAGGGAACACAGAAAAAATACATTTTAACCATTTTCTTGGTAATTCTATGGAACTTTTTAGTTAAACTCAGAGTAGAAACAATACAAAATAATTTTTTATGGTATCTCGATCTTATTAAACACTAAATGAAACTAACTCCTTCTAAAGATGTATTAATATACGAAAGTAATTAAGGAAATTCTTGTTTTAATTTTCCTCTGTGGTCTGACAATATATATATATATATATATATATATATATATATATATATATATATATATATATATATATATATATATATATTTTTTTTTTTTTTTTTAAAATAGGGAAGGGAGTACCACCTCTGGCTGGAAGAAGGGGGACCCATAGCCTCGGAGGAAACCACACATAACGCATTGGAGGGAATGTGGGTCCCCTCCAATACAGTTTCTGTGTGCTTTTCTCCTACCACCCCCTTCCCTTTTTTTTATATATATATATATATATATATATATATATATATATATATATATATATATATATATATATATATATATATATAACTGAAAACTCACACCCCAGAAGTGACTCGAACCCATACTCCCAGAAGCAACGCAACTGGTATGTACAAGACGCCTTAATCCACTTGACCATCACGACCGGACCCGGCACTCGGATAGTTATCTTGGGCATAGCATTTTACCAAATCACCTCATTCTTTGGGGCACACGTGAGGAACACAAATGCGTGAGGTTAGTGTTCCTCACGTGTGCCCCAAAGAATGAGGTGATTTGGTAAAATGCTATGCCCAAGATAACTATCCGAGTGCCGGGTCCGGTCGTGATGGTCAAGTGGATTAAGGCGTCTTGTACATACCAGTTGCGTTGCTTCTGGGAGTATGGGTTCGAGTCACTTCTGGGGTGTGAGTTTTCAGTTGCATATGTCCTGGGGACCATTCAGGCTTGTTCGCATTTGTGTTCCTCACGTGTGCCCCAAAGAATGAGGTGATTTGGTAAAATGCTATGCCCAAGATAACTATCCGAGTGCCGGGTCCGGTCGTGATGGTCAAGTGGATTAAGGCGTCTTGTACATACCAGTTGCGTTGCTTCTGGGAGTATGGGTTCGAGTCACTTCTGGGGTGTGAGTTTTCAGTTGCATATGTCCTGGGGACCATTCAGGCTTGTTCGCATTTGTGTTCCTCACGTGTGCCCCAAAGAATGAGGTGATTTGGTAAAATGCTATGCCCAAGATAACTATCCGAGTGCCGGGTCCGGTCGTGATGGTCAAGTGGATTAAGGCGTCTTGTACATACCAGTTGCGTTGCTTCTGGGAGTATGGGTTCGAGTCACTTCTGGGGTGTGAGTTTTCAGTTGCATATGTCCTGGGGACCATTCAGGCTTGTTCGCATATATATATATATATATATATATATATATATATATATATATATATATATATATATATATATATATATAAATATATATATATATATATATATATTGGCTAGTTGGTCTACAAGTTCATTATGGAGAATACCACAATGTGCTGGGACCCATTGGATAGAGGTGTCATAACCGTTCAATTGATGTTTGTGAAGAAGTATATTATATATATATATATATATATATATATATATATATATATATATATATATATATATATATATATATATATATATATATATATATATTTTTTTTTTTTTTTTCAAAAGGGAAGGGAGTACCACCTCTGGCTGGAAGAAGGGGGACCCATAGCCTCGGAGGAAACCACACATAACGCATTGGAGGGAATGTAGGTCCCCTCCAATACAGTTTCTGTGTGCTTTTCTCCTACCACCCCCTTCCCTTTTTTTTCCCCTTTATTGTGTATTTAAAGGTTACAAAACATACAAGACAAATGCCTAAAGGTTATGGATCTCTTGAAGCTCCTCCGCTTCTGGACAGGAACCGAGGACGCAGCAAGCATTTCCCCTCTGGATCGCCACACTGAGACGCTGAAACAAAAAACTGGAAGCCCTTGGGTCTCTGGTGACGTCAATGAGCTTGGAACCCAATTCCTTGAGAAATCCCAAGGCACTCTTGCCCCAGTGGCCATGCGTCTCAGACGCTATGGGAATAAAGATGTTCCCATAGCAACCACTCAAGTACAGGCGACCTTCCAGTCGCCTGTACTTGAGTGATTTTGCTATTTCCCTATGGTTGGCCGCCCCACCTGCTGGATCAGCTCCGAAGTGTACATAGGTGTCAGCCAGGGTGGATACACATGTGTAGTCCCACACCAACTGTCTACCCTCCTTCCATGAGTATATGGTGATGCCATCAGGGCGAAGTGCGGGGTAATCCGGGTTTTGGACCCCTAGGATGCGAGGTTCTCTCTCCGCTGGGCACCTAGCTGAGACGAGGCTTCTCATGATGATGTCATTGACCTCGTTGTGTCTTGCATGCCAGCCCTTTGTGCTTCCGCAATGCAACCCATGCAGTCCGTATTGGTCTGCTTCCACCCTGTTGCAAATACACTTGTATTCAGTGTGAATTGGGGCACCAAGGCGGAGGGCCACTGCTACAAGAAGGGATTCTGGATCTAGGCGCGTGCCCATTGCTGACATGGGTACTGCCAGGAGGAAGTCTCCTGCATGGGGGGCACGCACTACTCTGAGGCGGGCTTTCTCCTTGTCTGATGTTGCGACGCTGAGCATGGCATCAGCTACTTTTTCCACTAGAGGGTGGTCCCAGCCGGACTGTTTGTGTTGTTTTGTTGGCTCTATAATGGTTGCTGGGGCTGCAAGAACATCCCACTGATTTGAACATTAAGTGAAACCAGGTTCGTGTATTCCTGCTGAATCTCTCAGAGTTGCAGGTAAAATATCTCTGACGAGGTCGTGCGATGCATGGGAGGAGGAAAAAAAGGCTGGTAGAGCAATTTGGGAGGCTGTGCGGACACCAAGGCCGCCGAGTCTTACAGGAAGGGTTGCTTGCTCCCACTGAGAGTCGTCCAATGGCAGGTTCAGGACTTTCACCAGCATGGACCTCAGAAGGGTGTCATACACATTTAACTTAGGGCTGCTGTAGGATGGAGAACATCTCAGAAAGTAGGTCAACTTAGGGAGAGACAGGCATCTTGTGAGGAGAAAGAGAGCATCATGGGCATCAATCTTGTCAATCCTGTCCAGCATTCTCTTTAGGTCAGTGATTATTGCAACCAGGACCTCCTCGATTGCTCGTGGGCCAATGGGGGCACCCAGGAGAGTTCAGTCCGGTGGCTCGACAACGAGAATGTCTGGAAGAACATTTTCTATTTGCCCAGTGATGTCTGGGTTGCGGGAGATTATTTAACATTTGGATGATAGTGAAACGATATGGAAGAAAATGTAGAATAGAACCAGTGAAGAGCAGAGGTGCCATAGGCACAATCAGAGAACACTGTATAAACATCAGAGGTCCGCGGTTGTTCAACGTCCTCCCAGCAAGCATAAGAAATATTGCCGGAACAACCGTGGACATTTTCAAGAGGAAACTAGATAGATTCCTCCAAGGAGTTCCGGACCAACCTGGCTGTGGTGGGTATGTGGGCCTGCGCGCCGCTCCAAGCAACAGCCTGGTGGACCAAACTCTCACAAGTCAAGCCTGGCCTCGGGCCGGGCTTGGGGAGTAGAAGAACTCCCAGAACCCCATCAACCAGGTATCAACCAGATGCATTGAGAATGAGGCCTAAGGCTGCTCCCTGCTCCTGGATTTTCCTTATATCCTCCAAAATGGTTTCCGGAGTTCCAGCTAGAGTGCCATCATCCAGGTACCAGATGTTTAGCTCGCTTGTCAGACTATCAGTGACCTCTTTGATAGCTAGGCAGAAAAGAAGGAGGGCTAAGGGGTCACCTTGTAGGACACCTTCACAGGAGTTTTTTCATGCTCCCCAAAAAGAAGCTTAGAGTCCCCACTGTAGCACGATCGGATGAATGGGTAAAGGGGACGGAAATGGTTGTGTACAGCCCTGAGGAAAACGTCTCGTCTGACTTGATTGAAGGCATTTTTGAAGTCAAGCTTTACTAGTGCCTTCTGGTCCGGGAGATCAGCAATGTAAGCCCGCGCTGCATGTGCTGCAGCTTCACAACCTAGGGGAATCCCAAACCCGAGCTGATGAGGTTTCAGCAAGGTGGCTGCTTCCTGGCTGATAGATCTCACTGCAGCCTTAGCTACAAGGCGTCGGAGGGTGTTGCCAACGGCAATGGGCCTGATACCCCTATCCTTCTTCTTTAGAGCACAGAGTGCTTCTCCATAAAAGACAGGCCTGATGTCCTCAGGGATGCCGCCAGCCAAACACATGTTGGAGAATCTGGTAAGTTCCACTAGAAGGTCCTTTGCAGCATCTCCAAGCACCGGGTTCAGCATTATTATATACATTATATATATATATATATATATATATATATATATATATATATATATATATATATATATATATATATATATATATATATGTGTGTGTGTGTGGTACCTAACAGCCAGAACGCACTTCTCAGCCTACTATGCAAGGCCCGATTTGCCTAATAAGCCAAGTTTTCATGAATTAATGTTTTTTCGACTACCTAACCTACCTAACCTAACCTAACTTTTTCGGCTACCTTACCTAACCTAGCCTATAAAGATAGGTTAGGTTAGGTAGGGTTGGTTAGGTTCGGTCATATATCTACGTTAATTTTAACTCCAATAAAAAAAATTGTATAAATTAATATATATTTCATCTCATATATGTCTCTCCTATATATATCGGATACGTTATCGAATACATCGAACACGTCTCCCGTATATATTTAACGTTTAACGATGCATAAACAACAGGGCTCCATTAAGGAACACATAGTCTCTTCCCACAACCAAACCATCACCAGAGAAATCTTAGCAAACAATACAGAAATCATCGATAGATACAGCGATAGCAGGCGGTTTGACATCTGCGAGGCACTACACATCAAGAAGTGAACACCAGCAATCAACAGCCAATTAATGCACAACTATATTCTACCCACTTCAAGACTCCACTCCAATATAGAAGCATCAAGAAATATGGTCCAATAGGCCCTCTGCAATTACTTCCATTCTTACCTTCAATACCCATTGTTTCGTGTTCTGTCATTTGTTGAAAGTTTGTTTTCACCTCATCCAAAACTGTTGTAACATATCACCTCACCCAAATGCAGGTATAAAAAATCGAAGATGTTTAAGCTCTATTCACTTACAGTTGTGTGTGTGTAAACAAAACTCTTTGAAAATGTAATAAGTTTTACAAAACGCGCTCAAGTGTCGCGTCAGACTAGAAAAAAAATGAATTTTGGAGAATTGATTTTTCAATTACCATCAACAGTGAAAAGAAACATTGGAAAGATCGAGAAAATTCGTGTTAGAATTATTAATCTTACTTTTTCAGTCATATTTAATAATATATGTCTACAGGAAAGATTGGTACCAAAATATACTAATTTGTATATATATATATATATATATATATATATATATATATATATATATATATATATATATATATATATATATATATAATGTCGTACCTAGTCGCCAGAACGCACTTCTCAGCCTACTATGCAAGGCCCGATTTGGCTAACAAGCCAAATTTTCATGAATTAATGTTTTTTCGACTACCTAACCTACCTAACCTAACCTAACTTTTTCGGCAACCTAACCTAACCTAACCTATAAAGATAGGTTAGGTAGGGTTAGTTAGGTTCAGTCATATATCTACGTTAATTTTAACTTCAATAAAAAAAAATGACCTCATACATAATGAAATGGGTAGCTTTATCATTTCAGAAGAAAAAAATTAGAGAAAATATATTAATTCAGGAAAACTTGGCTTATTAGGCAAATCGGGCTTTGCATAGTAGGCAGAGAAGTGCATTCTGGCTACTAGGTACGACATATATATATATTTATATATATATATATATATATATATATATATATATATATATATATATATATATATATATATATATTAAATATATTCAGATTAAATTATATTCAGATCTTTGCTGTGTTTAAAATATGATTATGTTGGATGTATGTTTATATATATATATATATATATATATATATATATATATATATATATATATATATATATATATATATATAACATACATCCAACATAATCATATTTTAAACACAGCAAAGATCTGAATATAATTTAATCTGAATATATTTAATATATATATATATATATATATATATATATATATATATATATATATATATATATATATATATATATATATATATATATATATATATATATATGTTATTAAATATGACCGAAAAAGTAAGATTAATAATTCTAACACGAATTTTCTCAATCTTTCGTACATTTCTTTTCACTGTTGGAGGTAAATCAAAAATCAATTCTCCAAAATTCATTTTTATTTCTAGTCTGACGCGACACGAGCGCGTTTCGTAAAACTTATTACATTTTCAAAGACTTTAGTTCACAAATACACAACTGAATAGAACTTACGCATCTCCGATTTTATATCTACATTTGAGTGAGGTGGAAGGGGTGATATGGCATTAACACAAGACCGAACAAGATGCGGCATTAATAGGGTATTAATTTCATCAACACAAGACAGAACAAGAAGTGGTATTAATAGGGTATTAATTTCATCAACACAAGACAGAACACGAAACAATGGATATTGAATAGAAGTGTTTGTAGAAAGCCTATTGGTCTATATTTCTTGATGCTTCTATATTGGAGCGGAGTCTTGAGGTGGGTAGAATATAGTTGTGCAATAATTGGCTGTTGATTGCTGGTGTTGACTTCTTGATGTGTAGTGCCTCGCAAACGTCAAGCCGCCTGCTATCGCTGTATCTATCGATGATTTCTGTGTTGTTTACTAGGATTTCTCTGGCGATGGTTTGGTTCAATCAATCGGAATGACAATGGTTCATGACAATGGAATGGTTCAAGACAATCGGAATGATAGCCGACAGAGTGTATCGTGATCCAGCCTGTACTCCTCTTGACATACCAGAAAATATTCTGAGGAAACTACTCCAAGCTTGAACTAAAGAGGCACCCTTCTTGAGCCCGGATGGGCACATGTATAAGCAAGTAGATGGGGTCGCCATGGGTTCTCCCCTAGGTGTCCTGTTTGCAAACTTCTACATGGGTACCATCGAGCAAAACGTCTTAGTCGACATGAACTTATAACCGGCCATATACTGCAGGTATGTTGACGACATTTTTACACAAGTACCTGATGTCAGACATCTGCAGGAGCTGAAGGAGGCATTTGAGCAGAGTTCCGTGCTGCGTTTCACTTACGAGATGGAAAAGGATGGGAAGCTGCCCTTTCTAGATGTAACAGTCATGGAAAAGGGCGGAGGTTTCCACACTGCAGTCTACACTAAGGAAACAAACATAGGAATGTGCATAAATGCCAACAGCGACTGCCCAGACAGGTACAAGAGGAGTGTTGTTAACGCATATGTCGACCGTGCTCTCAGCCACAGCTCAGAATGGAAGCAAGTCGACGAAGAACTCTGTAGGGTAAGGCAGGTCCTAGTCAATAACGGCTTCTCCAATGGTTTCGTCGAAGACATCATAAGAAGGAAAGTGAAAAGCCATGCAACCTCTGAAGAGACAACTAACACAACACCTATACCCCCTATTAGACTATTTTACAGGAACTTCTTTTCCACAGCTCATAAAACGGAGGAAAGGGTCCTGAAAGATATTGTTAATAGAAACGTTATCCCTACAGACAAAAATCAGAGGATACAACTGACGATTTACTATAAAACCAGAAAAACGGCCAGCCTACTCATGAGAAACTCTCCAGACACAAAACAGAACGCTTTAAAAGAGACTAACGTCGTCTATGCCTTCAAATGCCCTCTTGGGGACTGTAAGCTCCAAAAAACCCAGTATATAGGCAAGACAACAACATCTCTTTCTAGGCGTTTAACGATGCATAAGCAACAGGGCTCCATTAAGGAACATATAATCTCTTCCCACAACCAAACCATCGCCAGAGAAATCCTAGTAAACAACACAGAAATCATCGATAGATACAGCGATAGCAGGCGGCTTGACGTTTGCGAGGCACTACACATCAAGAATTCAACACCAGCAATCAACAGCCAATTATTGCACAACTATATTCTACCCAGCTCAAGACTCCGCTCCAATATAGAAGCATCAAGAAATATGGACCAATAGGCTTTCTACAAACACTTCTATTCAATATCCATTGTTTCGTGTTCTGTCTTGTGTTGATGAAATTAATACCCTACTAATACCACTTCTTGTTCTGTCTTGTGTTGATGAAATTAAAACCCTATTAATGCCACATCTTGTTCGGTCTTGTGTTAATGCCACATCACCCCTTCCACCTCACTCAAATGTAGATATAAAATCGGAGATGCGTAAGTTCTATTCAGTTGTGTATTTGTGAACGAAAGTCTTTGAAAATGTAATAAGTTTTACGAAACGCGCTCGTGTCGCGTCAGACTAGAAATAAAAATGAATTTTGGAGAATTGATTTTTGATTTACCTCCAACAGTGAAAAGAAATGTACGAAAGATTGAGAAAATTCGAGTTAGAATTATTAATCTTACTTTTTCGGTCATATTTAATAACATATGTCTACAGGAAAGACTGCTACCAAAATATACTAATATATATATATATATATATATATATATATATATATATATATATATATATATATATATATATATATATATATATATATATATATATATATATGCGAACAAGCCTGAATGGTCCCCAGGACTATATGCGAATGAAAACTCACACCCCAGAAGTGACTCGAACCCATACTCCCAGAAGCAACGCAACTGGTAACTACAGGGCGCCTTAATCCACTTGACCATCACGGCCGTCAAAAGGAAGTGATAGCCAAGGCTATTTGAGCCACTTCCCCGACGGCAACTCGGATGGTAATCTTGGGCATAGCATTTCACCAAATCACCTCATTCTTTGGGGCACACGTGAGGAACACAAATGCGAACAAGCCTGAATAGTCCCCAGGACTATATGCAAATGAAAACTCACACCCCAGAAGTGACTCGAACCCATACTCCCAGAAGCAACGCAACTGGTAACTACAGGGCGCCTTAATCCACTTGACCATCACGGCCGTCAAAAGGAAGTGATAGCCGAGGCTATTTGAGCCACTTCCCCGACGGCAACTCGGATGGTAATCTTGGGCATAGCATTTCACCAAATCACCTCATTCTTTGGGGCACACGTGAGGAACACAAATGCGAACAAGCCTGAATGGTCCCCAGGACTATATGCGAATGAAAACTCACACCCCAGAAGTGACTCGAACCCATACTCCCAGAAGCAACGCAACTGGTAACTACAGGGCGCCTTACTCCACTTGACCATCACGGCCGTTTTTCGCATATAGTCCTGGGGACCATTCAGGCTTGTTCGCATTTGTGTTCCTCACGTGTGCCCCAAAGAATGAGGTGATTTGGTGAAATGCTATGCCCAAGATTACCATCCGAGTTGCCGTCGGGGAAGTGGCTCAAATAGCCTCGGCTATCACTTCCTTTTGACGGCCGTGATGGTCAAGTGGATTAAGGCGCCCTGTAGTTACCAGTTGCGTTGCTTCTGGGAGTATGGGTTCGAGTCACTTCTGGGGTGTGAGTTTTCATTCGCATATAGTCCTGGGGACCATTCAGGCTTGTTCGCATTTGTGTTCCTCACGTGTGCCCCAAAGAATGAGGTGATTTGGTGAAATGCTATGCCCAAGATTACCATCCGAGTTGCCGTCGGGGAAGTGGCTCAAATAGCCTCGGCTATCACTTCCTTTTGACGGCCGTGATGGTCAAGTGGATTAAGGCGCCCTGTAGTTACCAGTTGCGTTGCTTCTGGGAGTATGGGTTCGAGTCACTTCTGGGGTGTGAGTTTTCATTCGCATATAGTCCTGGGGACCATTCAGGCTTGTTCGCATTTGTGTTCCTCACGTGTGCCCCAAAGAATGAGGTGATTTGGTGAAATGCTATGCCCAAGATTACCATCCGAGTTGCCGTCGGGGAAGTGGCTCAAATAGCTTCGGCTATCACTTCCTTTTGACGGCCGTGATGGTCAAGTGGATTAAGGCGCCCTGTAGTTACCAGTTGCGTTGCTTCTGGGAGTATGGGTTCGAGTCACTTCTGGGGTGTGAGTTTTCATTCATATATATATATATATATATATATATATATATATATATATATATATATATATATATATATATATATATATATATATATATATGAAAATGAAAACTCACACCCCAGAAGTGACTCGAACCCATACTCCCAGAAGCAACGCAACTGGTAACTACAGGGCGCCTTAATCCGCTTGACCATCACGGCCGTCAAAAGGAAGTGATAGCCGAGGCTATTTGAGCCACTTCCTTTTGACGGCCGTGATGGTCAAGCGGATTAAGGCGCCCTGTAGTTACCAGTTGCGTTGCTTCTGGGAGTATGGGTTCGAGTCACTTCTGGGGTGTGAGTTTTCATTCGCATATAGTCCTGGGGACCATTCAGGCTTGTTCGCATTTGTGTTCCTCACGTGTGCCCCAAAGAATGAGGTGATTTGGTGAAATGCTATGCCCAAGATTACCATCCGAGTTGCCGTCGGGGAAGTGGCTCAAATAGCCTCGGCTATCACTTCCTTTTGACGGCCGTGATGGTCAAGTGGATTAAGGCGCCCTGTAGTTACCAGTTGCGTTGCTTCTGGGAGTATGGGTTCGAGTCACTTCTGGGGTGTGAGTTTTCATTCGCATATAGTCCTGGGGACCATTCAGGCTTGTTCGCATTTGTGTTCCTCACGTGTGCCCCAAAGAATGAGGTGATTTGGTGAAATGCTATGCCCAAGATTACCATCCGAGTTGCCGTCGGGGAAGTGGCTCAAATAGCTTCGGCTATCACTTCCTTTTGACGGCCGTGATGGTCAAGTGGATTAAGGCGCCCTGTAGTTACCAGTTGCGTTGCTTCTGGGAGTATGGGTTCGAGTCACTTCTGGGGTGTGAGTTTTCATTCATATATATATATATATATATATGAAAATGAAAACTCACACCCCAGAAGTGACTCGAACCCATACTCCCAGAAGCAACGCAACTGGTAACTACAGGGCGCCTTAATCCGCTTGACCATCACGGCCGTCAAAAGGAAGTGATAGCCGAGGCTATTTGAGCCACTTCCTTTTGACGGCCGTGATGGTCAAGCGGATTAAGGCGCCCTGTAGTTACCAGTTGCGTTGCTTCTGGGAGTATGGGTTCGAGTCACTTCTGGGGTGTGAGTTTTCATTCGCATATAGTCCTGGGGACCATTCAGGCTTGTTCGCATATATATATATATATATATATATATATATATATATATATATATATATATATATATATATATATATATATATATATATATATATATATATATATATTTTAAGATGAATAGGAAAACCAGGGATATACTGAACATCTTGTTTCAGATTCTTTACTTTAAAATGCATAACGTTTCGAATACTTCTCGTATTCATCATCAGATCTAAAAGAAAAAACAGAAATCACAATCAAATAACTGGTAAACAAAGAACTCATACTGAATATAATTGCCTATCAAAGAAAGGAAAATGCTTAAAAAACAAAACACTTAAGCGCACTTAAAGTGATCAATACAAATAAAGCTTATTAACTGTCACATATATTAACACAACTGATGTGTCCGAATTCAACTCAAACCTTAGAAATCTAATACTTGATAACAGACTGAACAAAAACCACCTAATTATCGCAGGGGACTTTAATATTGACCTCTGCGAGCCAGAACACCCTACTGCTGTTAGCTTCCTCAACTGTATGAATTCCTGCTTCCTCATACCCTTAATCACTAGACCTACTAGAATCACTGATAGCACTGCCACGACTCTAGATCACATCTGGACAAATATAACCTCTCCGCTTACTTCAGGTATAATCACCGATAGCACTACAGACCATTACCCCACATTTCTCTTAACTAACATTAGCAAACCACCTCTAGAAACAAGGGAGTTAAGCTTTAGGCTGCACAATGAAACTGCTATAAACAATTTTATAACGGCTGCTGATAATGTCAACTGGGAGTCCGAGTTAGGTAACATAGGGGACATCAACCTAGCAGTGCAATCTTTTCTACAAACAACTCTTAGCCTTTATAATACCCACTGTCCTATGCTTACAAAACAAGTCACAACCAAAAGGCTTAACAATCCCTGGCTTACAAAGGGAATACTTAAATCTATTAATAAAAAACATGACCTTGAGAAAAAGTATAGGTTAGGGATTGTCTCCAAAGAATTCTCAAAGAATTACTCATTATTGCTATCTAAGATAATTAGACGAGCCAAAACTAAGTACTACAAAGATAAATTTACCCAAATAAAGAGCAACATTAAACAAACATGGAGAACAATTTCACAAATATTGGGATCAAAGAAGTCTTTAAATAACAAACCGACTCTCCTGTCTAATAACGATGGTCAGCTTTCAGCCTCTGATTCTGCTATTGAGTTCAATAGGTTCTTCTCTTCCATTGGTTCATCCCTTGCTAATGATATTCCATCTTCCAGTACTGACATTAAGGACTATCTGACAGGGAACTATCCCCAGTCTCTGTACCTAAAGCCTATTAATTCCATTGACGTCAATGAGATAATCCTTTCCCTTAAAACCAAGTCTGGTGCCCTTGAGGAGATACCAACTTTAATCTACAAAAAAGCCTCCAGATCTTTAGCCCCTGCTATTGCTTTGCTCTTCAACAAGTCACTTGAACTCCAAACCTTTCCAGATATTCTAAAAAAAGCGAGAGTAACGCCTGTCCACAAATGTGGTGATCTCACAGATGTTAACAACTACAGACCTATATCAATCCTGCCAAACTTGTCAAAAATTTTTGAAAAACTAATCTATAAGCAGCTTTACTCATATGTAGCCAAACTCAATATACTTAGCCCTTGCCAATATGGCTTCAGGCCCAAAAAAAGCACTAACGATGCACTTATTAGTATGCTTAACTCGATTCATACAGCTCCTGATAAAAATGAGTTCCCTGTTGGGTTATTTGTGGACCTGCGTAAAGCTTTCGATACTGTCAACCACCAAAACCTTCTTCTTAAATTACATCATTATGGTGTCAGAGGACACTCCCTACAATACCTCAAATCCTACCTTACTGACAGGCTCCAATGTGTTTCTGTGAATAATACAATTTCTCCCACGCTACCCATCAACATTGGTGTTCCCCAGGGCAGCATACTTGGCCCTCTCCTCTTTCTCATCTACATTAATGACCTTCCAAATGCCTCCCAACACCTCAAACCAATCCTATTTGCTGACGACACAACCTTCATTTACTCCAGTCCTGATCCCCTTGCTCTAAATGCCACAGTAAATACTGAGCTAAATAAAGTCCATCTGTGGCTAACTGCCAACAAACTCACCCTTAACATTGACAAAACTTTCTATATTCTGTTTAGCAATAAATCCTCTAATCAAATAAATCTCAAAATAAACAATACCCAAATTTTTAACAAATTAGATGGCAAATTCCTTGGCATTCTCATTGACCACAAGCTGAATTTCCAGGGACACATTCTAAACATATCTAAAAAAGTTTCAAAAACTGTGGGCATTCTTTCTAAGATCAGATATTATGTACCACGCCCTGCCCTGGTGACTCTCTATTACTCCCTTATCTATCCATATCTCATCTATGGTATTTGTGCTTGGGGCTCTACTACCCAAAATCATTTACGTCCTCTAATTACTCAACACAAAGCTGCTATTAGGACAATATCCAATTCTGGCCCCAGACATCACTCGGTACCCCTATTCAAATCCCTGAATATGTTAGACATTAAGTCACTGCACATTCTCTCATGTGTACTATACATATACAAAACGCTAAATTGTAATGCCAATCCTGATCTCAAAAGCTTCATAGAAGGTTGTAACAGAACCCATGAGCACCACACCAGAAATAAATACAGTTTTGATATTCCTAGAGTACGACTTAATCAAACCAGAAATGCTCTACAAATCAAGGGGCCCAGAATGTGGAATGACCTTCCCAACCATGTTAAAGACAGTACCTCTCTCAACCAGTTTAAGATAAAAACTAAACACTACCTAATAAATTCCCTGTAACCTACCTCACTCCTCTATTGTCAACCCATGTCCGTTATTTTCTTTTTTTTAATCAACACTGTTTGTCAACCTATTGTATTTGTGCTGCTTTTTCAGTCATGTTCCCCCTTTTTTTTATCTTTATTTGTATTTGTTCTCAACACTTTTTATTCTTTATGCTCAATTAGCATTAAGTTCTAGATATTAATGTTTTTCTTGCCCGAAACGCATTGCGTAATAGTGGCTTTAGGCATTGTATGTACTAGCTCTATCTATATATCAATCCATTAATGTAACATCACTTGTATGTATATACCTTACCTGAATAAACATCTATCTGAATCTGAATCTGAATCTTAAAGCTAATTTAAAAATCCATTAAACTACAAGATGAATTTTATAACTACTAAAACAAACCATTCTATTAAACTTACGTGAAGTGATCAGAAGTGAAACTTGATACCTAACACATAGATACTAAACACTATAACAAATATATATATAATGACTACAAATCTACAAAAAATGTATGTAAAATACAAACAGAATAAACGACAATTATAAAGTACTAACCAAAATCTTATAAAAAACTCAAATATTAAATAAATTAAATACCAAAAAATGTATTATATATCCTAAATAAAAGATTATATTAATGTACAATGTCAAGACTTGAAATAAGTAAGAAAGGGCAAAGACATGGTAAACTAAACAAAATTATAATAAAATTAAACTACCAAAATGAACTATAAATCAAATTACAGGGTGCACTATACAGTGTACAATTGAACAGCTGAAAGGTTGCTATTCAACTGAGGCCGCAGCTCCTTTATATATAAGGATTCCATTACTCTCAAATCTGACTGGCCATTCATACAAGTGTCCAGAATTTTAAAATCAGATTCCAGCAGAGAATGATCAAACTCATAACAATGATTTCTAATCTCCGAAAATGCTGGTTTAGACAAAGGTAATCCAGTCCTAAAAGATAATCCCCGGTGTTCAAGTATCCTAATCTTAAAGTTCCGAATGGAACTCCCGATATATCCAGCATTACAGCTGGAGCAGTTATACATATATACGACATTTGAGCACA
The DNA here is from genome assembly GCF_040958095.1 of Procambarus clarkii. Lineage (NCBI taxonomy): Eukaryota > Metazoa > Arthropoda > Malacostraca > Decapoda > Cambaridae > Procambarus > Procambarus clarkii. The sequence continues at coordinate 8,824,419 of NC_091230.1, read as the reverse complement.
AGGGGGTAGGCACTTTATCTTTAAATTTAAAATAAGAGCCTATGGTATTTGCGTTGACAAAAATAAATCTAAAGTCTACTTGAGGATAACACTGCTGCAACAGTCTCCTCAAACGACTCCTTACAGAAAAGCTAATAGTGCCATAAAATGGTAATTTAATATATTTAAGATCCCTTTCTACTGTAGTAATCCTACACGATGGGTGAAACTTCTTATTTAAGAAATTCCTTATAAAGGTATAAACCATATTCAAAGGATAACCATTATTTGAAAAAAATTTCACAAGAAAATTAATTTCTTGATCAAAGTTATTCCAATTAGAACATAAAACAAAGGCCCTATTCAGAAGAGTGTTAATTGCATTTTTCTTAAAAATATCAGGAACAAAAGAATTAAAATTTAAACCTAAACCAGTAATGGTTGGTTTCCTAAAAACATTAGTGTTGAACCTATTAAGGTTATTCACTTTTACATCAAGAAACGACAATGAATTATCAACTTCACACTCTGCAGTAAAACGTATATTACTATGTTGTGCATTAAGATACTCTCTAAATTTCTAAAAATAATATACGTTTTACTGCCGAGTGTGAAGTTGATAATTCATTGTCGTTTCTTGATGTAAAAGTGAATAACCTTAATGGGTTCAACGCTATTGTTTTTAGGAAACCAACCTTTACTGGTTCAGGTTTAAATTTTAATTCTTTTGTTCCTGATATTTTTAAGAAAAATGCAATTAACACTCTTCTGAATAGGGCCTTTGTTTTATGTTCAAATTGGAATAACTTTGATCAAGAAATTAATTTTCTTGTGAAATTTTTTTCAAATAATGGTTATCCTTTGAATATGGTTTATACCTTTATAAGGAATTTCTTAAATAAGAAGTTTCACCCATCGTGTAGGATTACTACAGTGGAAAGGGATCTTAAATATATTAAATTACCATTTTATGGCAGTATTAGCTTTTCTGTAAGGAGTCGTTTGAGGAGACTGTTGCAGCAGTGTTATCCTCAAGTAGACTTTAGATTTATTTTTGTCAACGCAAATACCATAGACTCTTATTTTAAATTTAAAGATAAAGTGCCTACCCCCTTGTGCTCAAATGTCGTATATATGTATAATTGTTCCAGCTGTAATGCTGGATATATCGGGAGTTCCATTCGGAACTTTAAGATTAGGATACTTGAACACCGGGGATTATCTTTTAGGACTGGATTACCATTGTCTAAACCAGCATTTTTGGAGATAAGAAATCATTGTTATGAGTTTGATCATTCTCTGCTGGAATCTGATTTTAAAATTCTGGACACTTGTATAAATGGCCAGTCAGATTTGAGAGTAATGGAATCCTTATATATAAAGGTGCTGCGGCCTCTGTTGAATAGCAACCTTTCAGCTGTTCAATTGTACATTGTATAGTGCACCCTGTAATTTGATTTATAGTTCATTTTGGTAGTTTAATTTTATTATAATTTTGTTTAGTTTACCATGTCTTTGCCCTTTCTTACTTATTTCAAGTCTTGACATTGTACATTAATATAATCTTTTATTTAGGATATATAATACATTTTTTGGTATTTAATTTTATTTAATATTTGAGTTGTTTATAAGATTTTGGTTAGTACTTTATAATTGTCGTTTATTCTGTTTGTATTTTACATACATTTTTTGTAGATTTGTAGTCATTATATAAATATTTGTTATAGTGTTTAGTATCTATGTGTTAGGTATCAAGTTTCACTTCTGATCACTTCACGTAAGTTTAATAGATTGGTTTGTTTTACTAGTTGTAAAATTCATCTTGTAGTTTAATGGATTTTTAAATTAGCTTTAATATATGTGACAGTTAATAAGTTTTGTATTGATAACTTTAGGTGCGCTTAAGTGTTTTGTTTTTTAAGCATTTTCCTTTCTTTGATAGGCAATTATATTCAGTATGAGTTCTTTGTTTACCAGTTATTTGATTGTGATTTCTGTTTTTTCTTTTAGATCTGATGATGAATACGATAAGTATTCGAAACGTTATGCATTTTAAAGTAAAGAATCTGAAACAATTGTTCAGTATATCCCTGGTTTTCCTATTCATCTTAAAATTAAGATTCCCGAAAGGAACAATGATCATAAATATTTTATTAAAACGATACGGAAGACCTATAGTTACGTTATACAGAAGAATAGAAAAAGTGGATTTTGCAGTTAAGAAGGCTCACTTGGATTTGGAATTTCTACAAACCTGTAAGGCGCATCGTTTGGTCCCAAGATTCCTCAGGTTTAAAGTTTATTCCGACAAATTTGCGTTAACAAGTGAATATAATTCTTTGTTATTAAGATTGTTGGACTTTGAAATTTCTGAAAAGCAGAAGCGGGTAAATAAGTTGAAAAGTGAATTGCACGTGAACTTGGAGAAATTCAAGATCTTGGTTTTCTTGGTTGATTTTGCATCCTTAAAATGTAAATATGAAAATTACAATGATAAAAGTGTTGAAAAATGTAGACTTATTCACGGGAAGAAATTGCGTAACTTGGGTATACCTTCATTTAATTTGGTGGACCCTGATAAGGTGGTTTTCAATTTTTCAAAGAGAGTTCTGTCTCCCATTGAGAAAGAACTTTTCTCTCTGGGGGTTAGACTTCGGGTTGACGTGTGAAAAACCTAAATTTGTTAATCATTTTTTAGGTTTTGAGCGGTTATGCAATACATTGAAAACTTGTACCCTAAGGATTGGTACAAATTATAGTTGGACCAATATCATCAGTACTGTTTCCTCCTTAGCACATGAAGTCTTTAATGACTTTGGTAAATATAAATCTACATTCCCTCCTTTTGACAAAAGGAAATTGGAGTGTATTAATGGCTTAAAGAATGATAGGAGTATTTGCATTACTAGACCAGATAAAGGTAGGGGTATAGTGGTTTTGGACAAGTTAGAGTATGTGAAAAAGGTTGTTAGAAGACCCCTCTAAATTTACGTTGGTTGATATAGACCCATTTTCGTATATTTTGAAATGTGAGGATAAACTGAATAGAGTTTTAAGAAGTCTGAAAGACTCTCTTTTTGATTATACTAAATTACTTGCAACTGGCTCTAAGCCAGGCATCTTATATGGGTTACCTAAACTTCATAAAACAGGTACACCAATTCGTCCTATTTTATCAGCGATTGGCACTTTTAATTATAAACTGGCCAAGTTTCTGGTTCCATTATTAGAACCATTAACGCATAATGAACTTACTGTGAGAAATTCTCAGGATTTTGTAAAAGAACTTTCCTCTTTAAATTTTGAGTTCCCAACTATATTGGCCAGTTTCGATGTTGAATCACTTTTTACTAATATTCCTTTGTTGGAAACCATTGACATCTGTGTAAATCAATTATTTGCTGACACTAACTTAGTGTCTGGATTTTGTAGTAAAATATTCAGACGGCTGTTAGAAATAGCAGATAAAGACTCCATCTTTATGTTTAATAATAAATATTATAAACAAATTGGAGTAGCAATGGGGTCTCCTTTAGGTCCTGCACTAGCTAATGCTTATTTGAGTTTTAATGAAATAAATTGGCTTGATAATTGTCCTTCGGCCTTTAAACCAGTCTTGTACAGGAGATATGTAGATGACACTTTTTTGTTATTTAAGGACCAATGTCATATTGAAAAATTTAGAGAGTATCTTAATGCACAACATAGTAATATACGTTTTACTGCAGAGTGTGAAGTTGATAATTCATTGTCGTTTCTTGATGTAAAAGTGAATAACCTTAATGGGTTCAACACTAATGTTTTTAGGAAACCAACCTTTACTGGTTTAGGTTTAAATTTTAATTCTTTTGTTCCTGATATTTTTAAGAAAAATGCAATTAACACTCTACTGAATAGGGCCTTTGTTTTGTGTTCTAATTGGAATAACTTTGATCAAGAAATTAATTTTCTCATGAAATTTTTTTCAAATAATGATTATCCTTTGAATATGGTTTATACCTGTATAAGGAATTTCTTAAATAAGAAGTTTCATCCATCGTGTAGGATTACTACAGTGGAAAGGGATCTTAAATATATTAAATTACCATTTTATGGCACTATTAGCTTTTCTGTAAGGAGTCGTTTGAGGAGACAGTTGCAGCAGTGTTATCCTCAAGTAGACTTTAGATTTATGTTTGTCAACTCAAATACCATAGGCTCTTATTTTAAATTTAAAGATAAAGTGCCTACCCCCCTTGTGCTCAAATGTCGTATATATGTATAACTGTTCCAGCTGTAATGCTGGATAGATCGGGAGTTCCATTCGTAACATTAAGATTAGGATACCTGAGCACTGGGGATTATCTTTTAGGACTGGATTACCATTGTCTAAACCAGCATTTTCGGAGATTAGAAACCATTGTTATGAGTTTGATCATTCTCTGCTGGAATCTGATTTTAAAATTCTGGATACTTGTATGAATGGCCAGTCAGATTTGAGAGTAATGGAATCCTTATATATAAAGGAGCTGCGGCCTCTGTTGAATAGCAACCTTTCAGCTGTTCAATTGTACACTGTATAGTGCACAGTAGGCCCTGTAATTTGATTTATAGTTCATTTTGGTAGTTTAATTTTATTATAATTTTGTTTAGTTTACCATGTCTTTGCCCTTTCTTACTTATTTCAAGTCTTGACATTGTACATTAATATAATCTTTTATTTAGGATATATAATACATTTTTTGGTATTTAATTTTATTTAATATTTGAGTTTTTTATAAGATTTTGGTTAGTACTTTATAATTGTCGTTTATTCTGTTTGTATTTTACATACATTTTTTGTGGATTTGTAGTAATTATATAAATATTTGTTATAGTGTTTAGTATCTATGTGTTAGGTATCAAGTTTCACTTCTGATCACTTCACGTAAGTTTAATAGAATGGTTTGTTTTAGTAGTTATAAAATTCATCTTGTAGTTTAATGGATTTTTAAATTAGCTTTAATATATGTGACAGTTAGTAAGTTTTATTTGTATTGATCACTTTAAGTGCGCTTAAGTGTTTTGTTTTTTAAGCATTTTCCTTTCTTTGATAGGCAATTATATTCAGTATGAGTTCTTTGTTTACCAGTTATTTGATTGTGATTTCTGTTTTTCCTTTTAGATCTGATGATGAATACGAGAAGTATTCGAAACGTTATGCATTTTAAAGTAAAGAATCTGAAACAAGATGTTCAGTATATCCCTGGTTTTCCTATTCATCTTAAAATTAAGATTCCCGAAGGGAACATCGATCATATATATATATATGTCGTACCTAGTAGCCAGAACTCACTTCTCAGCCTACTATTCAAGGCCCGATTTGCCTAATAAGCCAAGTTTTCCTGAATTAATATATTTACTATAATTTTTTTCTTATGAAATGATAAAGCAACCCTTTTCTCTATGTATGAGGTCAATTTTTTTTTATTGGAGTTAAAATTAACGTAGATATATGACCGAACCTAACCAACCCTACCTAACCTAACCTAACCTATATTTATAGGTAAGGTTAGGTTAGGTAGCCAAAAAAAGCTAGGTTAGGTTAGGTTAGGTAGGTTAGGTAGACGAAAAAACATTAATTCATGAAAACTTGGCTTATTAGGCAAATCGGGCCTTGAATAGTAGGCTGAGAAGTGCGTTCTGGCTATTAGGTACGACATATATATATATATATATATATATATATATATATATATATATATAATGTCGTACCTAGTAGCCAGAACGCACTTCTCAGCCTACTATGCTAGGCCTGATTTGCCTAATAAGCCAAGTTTTCATGAATTAATTGTTTTTCAACTACCTAACCTAACCTAACTTTTTTGGCTACCTAACCTAACCTAACCTATAAAGATCGGTTAGGTTAGGTTAGGTAGGGTTGGTTAGGTTCGGTCATATATCTACGTTATTTTTAACTACAATAAAAAAAAATTTCCCTCATATATAATGAAATGGGTAGCGTTATCATTTCATAAGAAAAAAATTAGAGAAAATATATTAATTCAGGAAAACTTGGCTTATTAGGCAAATCGGGCCTTGCATAGTAGGCTGAGAAGTGCGTTCTGGCTACTAGGTACGACATGTATATATATATATATATATATATATATATATATTTATATATATATATATATATATATATATATATATATATATATATATATATATATATATATATATATATATGGTGAGTCTCCTGGTGGGAAAGTGTTCTAAAGTTATATATATATATATATATATATATATATATATATATATATATATATATATATATATATATATATATATATATGTGTGTGTGCAATTTACGATCACTAAAGACTGATCATTTGTATGCGGAAAATCCACAGAGAAATGGGAAAGAGAGATGAAAGATTCGGCCGATCTGGGCCTTTGTCAACACCTGACTGAAAGAAATCACAAAGGAAGAGTGGAGGCAGACACTAGATCCTGACCATTATCTTCTTGGGGTAAGAATTAACCAGAAAAAGATATAGATTAGCTAAGAGTGGTCAGAAGAATTTAAGCGGTCAGAATAAAAGATTAAAGAAAAAGCCTCATTGAACCTACATAAAATATTAAAATAATATTGTTATGAGACAATATAACTATCATAGTTTTTTCTTAAACTGTTGTGCAATATTTTAACTTAAAACAGGGTCAAGTTTGTACATACCAGTACTAACATTGAGAAGATTTGGACATTGACTAATTAGGGCAGACTCAATTAAATTCCGTTCCACAAAGCCATTGCAATTGGCACTGCTTTTCACCCCATCCCAATTAATAGTGTGATCACACAAACTTGTATGTAGATACAAAGCATTAGACGTTTGGGCAGTTCTTATACTATAAGTATGTTGGGACATACGTAATTGTAAGGATTTTCTTGTTTGTCCAAAGTACACAGACTCACAATCATTGCAGGGAATCAAATACACACAACCTGCTGTACCAGGGTTTTTTTTTTATTTAATTAGACTTGAATTTATTATTAGTGAACACCAAATTGATATTAAGGTTCTTAAAACCTGGGAAAGTTTCTCCAATCCCATCGCATAAGGTACCACCAATGAGTTTCTAATTTCTGGTTTCGCTTTGGAGACATTATTATAAAACGTACGTTTAGCTTTCCCAAACGAACAATCCAAAAACATCTTAGGGTACTGAAAACTCTTCCCAATTTCATATATTTTAGCTATCTCTTCATCAAAAATCTCAGGGCTGCATACCGTCCAAGCTCGAAGAAACATTCCTGAAAATACTGCCTGTTTAACTTTACTATGATGATTCGAATTATAATGAACAAACGACCCCACGTTGATAGGTTTTCTATACACATTAAATTTTAACCTTCTATTGACTCTATGAATCATAATGTCCAAAAACGTAGGAGTACCATTCTCTTCATTTTCACATGTGAATTTTATTGAAGGTACCAAAGAATTAAGTTCATTAGGAAAAAGAATTTGGTCTTGGTCACTCGGCCATAAGCACAAATACTAAAGGAAGGAGCAGAAGAACTGTGCCTACCACTCTCAATAGTGTATAACAAATCTCTGGCAACAGGGGAACTGCCAAAAATTTGGAAAGCAACTAACGTAGTCCCAATATACAAGAAAGAGGATAGACAGGAGGCACTGAATTACAGGCCAGTGTCCCTAACCTGCATACCATGCAAGCTGATGGAGAAAATTGTGTGAAGAAAGCTAGTGGAGCACCTGGAGCGAAAGAACTTTGTAACACAGCACCAACATGGATTCAGGGATGGCAGGTCCTGCCTCACAGGGTTACTTGAATTCTACGACCAGGTAACAAAAATAAGGCAAGAAAGAGAAGGGTGGGCAGACTGCATATTTTTGGATTGTCAGAAAGCCTTTGATAGAGTGCCACACAAGAGGCTAGTGAAAAAGCTGGAGATGCAGGCTGGAGTGAAAGGGAAAGTGCTCCGTTGGATCAAGGAATACCTAAGTAACAGGAGACAACGAGTCAGTGTGAGGGGTGAGGACTCAGATTGGCGAGACGTTACGAGTGGAGTCCCGCAGGAGTCAGTCCTTGGACCTATACTGTTTCTGATATATGTAAATGATCTCCCAGAGGGTATAGAATCGTTTCTCTCAATGTTTGCCGATGATGCAAAAATTATGAGGAGGATTGAAACTGAGGACGATAGTAGGAGGCTACAAGATGACCTAGACAGACTGAGTGAATGGTCCAACAAATGGCTGTTGAAGTTAAACCCGAGTAAATGCAAAGTAATGAAACTAGGCAGTGGAAACAGGAGGCCAGACACAGGATACAGAATAGGAGATAAAGTACTTAATGAAACGGACAGAAAGAAAGATCTAGGAGTTGATATCACACCAAACATGTCTCCTGAACTCCACATAAAATGAATAACGTCTGCGGCATATGCGAGGCTGGCTAACATCAGAACAGCGTTCATGAACCTGAGTAAGGAATCATTCAGAATCTTGTACACTACATACGTAAGACCAATCATGGAGTATGCGGCCCCAGCATGTGGCCCATATCTTGTCAAGCACAAAACGAAGCTGGAAAAAGTCCAAAGGTATGCCACTAGACTAGTCCCAGAACTAAGAGGCATGAGTTACGAGGAAAGGCAGCGGGAAATGCACCATTTAGGTTACAGGGCAAAAACATAAGAACAAAGGTAACTGTAGAAGGCCTATTGGCCCATACCAGGCAGCTCCTATCTATAACAGATAAAAACTAAGTACTATCTAATTAACTCAATGTAACCTACCTAACCACCAAAATGTCAATCCATATTGTGACGATAATCTCCTTCAAGAGATTGAGCCTGCTCTTCCCTCCAAAAATACGTCGCAACATATATATAAAACTACTATGGAAGAAATGTCCAACAACGACAACAACATCTCCAAGGATTGCCAGAGCGCAAAACGTATGCAGCCAGGGACACCTGCTCAGCCTCAAACCGCCAAACTACCTGTCTTGTTGCCGGCTACTCGCTGATTGGCCGCCGGTCTGGCGGCAACTGCACTCCACCCACCATACTACTCGATGTCTGGGGCCGCCACAACCTCAGTCCTTAGAATATTCAGTGCTTTCATACGGTTAACACTTCTTCCTGGTAGACTGAGCTTTGGCTTAAGTGTACTAAGAGAGGTGATAGCTTAAAGCCAATATTCCCGCACCTCTCATTTTATTGCATATTGCACAGCTTGTTATTGCTCACTTGTCTTAACGTAACTTTTCATTTTGCCATTTAATTATTCTTATTATTTTGATTGATTGATTTTATTATACGAATTTGTATGTCCATTTTATTCATGTTTTGTTTATCTAACGTAATTAAAATTCCATTGTTAAAATTTACTTGTGTTTTGTGTGTCTTCTCCTTACCTTACCACAGACGAAGTTCCAGATTTTCTATTTTTTTTTTATTCTATGTGACGAGGCCATACCCCTAGCTTTGAACAGCCGAACACCAACGCGTTACCGTCACATATTATATGGGGGCCTGTCCTAGGAGCTTCACTCAGGTACTGGTGCCAAGTGGTAATTTATGGTAAGCGTATTTAACTTTGTTAACGAAGCTTTTACTATTTTTCATATTCAATTTCATTTTTATATGGTGCGGTGTATTGTGCATTACGAGAGTAACATATGGTGAAGGTGAGACAACTTTGGATTACGTGGTGACTGTAGGCCGCAGTCATACTCTTAATTGGTCATCTCTCCCTCCGTGTTATTACTCGTGTCTACCATCTTTGTCCCTTGGATATTTCTCATTTTGACAGATCATCATATTGGTACCCTGGTACTGTGGTCTGCCCCGGGTCAAGAGCACCCAATCTTCTGCAATCTGACTGTAGGAGGACAAAGAGGGCCATAGTTCCTCTAGCTCGAACTTTAGTTGCTGAATTGGGACCTCAGCAGCAGTTCTCGTCACCAGTTGACACCTCGCACCCCTACACGTCAGTCAGAGATGATGATACATACAACGGTAGGGAATTAGCTTACTTTTTCAGAGCACAAAAGTTCGCTAATTCTGTAAGTATCATATTAAATTCAGTAGGAAAAACTTGCTTTATGTCCTATAGAGACTTGGCAAGGTATGCCTACATCCTTGGACTACCAATTTTACTTTTGAGGCAATTAACTGTTTCATTTGTTTTCGAAACTCTGTTTCATTTGTTAGTAGGATTTTCTTGCCCTTATCCTCTTACATGCGTACCGGGTACAAGATTTCCTGCGCTCTTGATTTAAATTAATCATTTAACATCTTTTACTTAACTTTAATTGTTAAAGATCCCACAGGATAGGTACCAGTTGCCACGTTGTCCTGTTTCTGACATTCATTATAACTAAATATTCGTTGTACCTTTATTTGCTAAATTCACCATGTTTCGTCTCCAAGCTTTCCGTGCAGATCCAGCAGGTGAAATAGGGACTTTAAGTCGTGCCAAGAGGACTGAATTACAAACTCTTGCACATGAGTATCAACTAGAAGTTCCCTACCAAGCCAACAAAAATGACCTACACAACCTGTTGCTGGATTACTATTTAGAGCAAGGTACGATAGACTCTGAAACTCATGAAACTTACTATATTGCAGATAAAACTGATTTGGCAACGATGAAACTCAAATTGGAGCTGGCCAAGATTGAACGTGAGCAGCTAAGGGAAGCAGCTGCCATACGAAGGGAAGAACAAGAACGCGAAGCTGCCTTGAGGAGAGAAGAACACGAACGTGAGGTCGCATTACTCCGTGAACGTGAACGAGTACAGCTTGAAACCAAACAACGCGAGTTGGAGATGCAACGCGAACATGACAAGCAACAAGCGACTCTGGCTCTAGAGTTTCGTCAACGAGAATACACGTTGGAAACTTCACACCTCGCTCAACGCCAGCAAGCTACTGCCAATCTTCCCGTCAGTTTTAATATATCGCATGCAAGTAAGTTAATGCCATCCTTTGTAGAAGCAGAAGTTGATGTGTTTTTTACCACCTTTGAAACCCTTGCTAATCAACTCAGTTGGCCTGTCGACCAATGGGCCACACTTCTCAGAGTCCATCTTACAGGTAGAGCTGCAGTCACACTCAGTACTTTGGCGTCTGAGAATGACTACCACACTCTGAAACAAGCAGTGTTGGACGCCTACCTCCTCTCTACTGAAAGTTATAGAAGGAAATTCCGTGACCACCTGAAGGCAAGTACCACTACCTTCCTTGAGTTTGCTAACACAAAACGGAGATATTTCATGAAATGGCTGGAAGCAGCACATGTCTCTACTTTTACAGAACTCGTCAACCTGATGTTAGTTGAAGAATTCTTGAGGCGTGTGCCGCCTCCTGTCCGTCTCTACTTAGCAGATAAAGAAGAAACCGACTACCTGAAGTGTGCTAAGTCGGCTGACACTTACAGCCTCATCCACCGGCTGACACCCGAACCATCCTCCAGTAAGAAGTCGTGGTACAGTTACGAGAAAGTGAGCCCCGATCAAGCTGGTTCGCAACTGTACTGCAAGTATTGTAGACTCTATGGACATACCATAGACAAGTGTGGTAAGTCTCAATACAAGGGAACCACTGACCCACAGAAACCCAAACTAACTCCTCCTAAGCCCGGTAAGCCTGTGATGAATGTTGGTGTTAATGTTAATGATCTTTCTCTTTTCAGTAACCACCTGTATACTGGAACTGTCTCTGCCAACGGTTCAAATCCGGAGGGACGTTTCAAATTGAAGATCTTGAGGGACACAGCGGCTCTTCAATCGATCATCTTGAAGTCGGCTGTGCCCAACATCGTCTACACCGGAGAAACTGTCTTCATCACTGACCTCACTGCTACCACTCCATACCCTCTCGCCAGAATCCACCTGGATTGTCCCTACGTGAACGGAGAAGTCCAAGTCGCCGTCAGGGAAAAGCCTTTTCCCATGCCTGGAGTGCAACTTCTCCTAGGCAACGACTTGGCAGAAGACCTGCAACCGACCAACCTGATCGTCATGGACAAACCCCAGGTGTGTAACTCTGTGCCAAGTAACCCTATTCTAGCGTATGTTCCAGCAGAGGTTCAAGAGAGTGATGAAGTTTCTCCTCCGGTTCTCGTGACCACCCGTGCACAAGCCGCACGTCCACAGCCAGCTGACTCTACTGCTACCGCTGTCCCTCAAGACCCTCAGAAACTACCCCCGCATCTGACCAAGTTGGAGTTCCGTAAGTTGCAGAGGGAAGATCTTACTTTAACACCATTGTTTTTCCAGGCTGAGACTCAACCCGACAGTATTCCTGGGTTCTTCCTAGAGAACGACTTGCTCTACCGCAGATATAGACCCAGTAAACTGAAGGAGGAGGACGATTGGGCCAACATCGAACAACTTGTGATTCCTACCAGCCTGCGGCCCACTATTCTACATCTGGCCCATGGAGCACTCTCCCACTACGGCTTCAACAAGACTTACCATGGAATTCGTCAAGACTACTACTAGCCATGTATGGTAAATAGCGTCAAACAGTACGTAAAACAGTGTCATACATGTCAGATGGCAGGCAAACCGAACATCTCCATTCCCAGAGCGCCACTGATTCCCATACAGGTGCCTGCGGAACCTTTCCACAGACTCATAATAGACTGTGTTGGTCCTTTACCTCGGACCAGTTCAGGTAACGCCTACATCCTAACCATCCTGTGTCCTACCACCAGATTTCCCATAGCAGTTCCAGTGAAGAACATCACGGCTGCTACGGTTGTAAAACATCTATTGAAGATCTTCACTCAATACGGATTTCCCAGGGAGATTCAGAGCGACTGTGGTACCAACTTCACCAGTGATCTCTTCAAAAGGACACTGGAGGAGTTCAACATCAAACAGGTATTGTCCAGCCCCTATCATCCTGCTTCACAGGGTTCTCTTGAACGTAGTCATCAGACTATCAAAGCACTCTTGAAAAAGTTTTGTAGTGAAACCTCTAAGGATTGGGATAAGCAAATCGACCTTATAATGTGTATTTACAGAAGTCTCCCCAATGAGTCCTCAGGAGTATCTCCTTATGAGATGCTCTACGGCCGTAAGTGCCGTACTCCCCTTAAGGCTTTCAAAGACTCTCTCAGAGATGCCACCTTCAGTGAGCATCAGAATGTGCCCCAGTTTCTTCAAAACCTTCAACACATTCTAGAGAGAGTCCACCGCTTTGCCCATGATAATCTATTGAAAGCCCAGGAGAGGATGAAGACTCATTACGACCAGACCAGCAAAGTAAGAAAATTTAAGCCAGGAGACTTCATTCTAGCATACTTCCCTATCCCAGGTTCACCTTTACAAAACAGGTTTTCAGGACCCTACCGCTTCAAAGAGTGCAGAAATAACAACAACTATGTCATAGAGACTCCAGATAGGCGGCGGAAGACCCAGCTGTGCCACGTCAACCTCCTGAAACAATATAATGGTACTCCTCCCACTGTCCTGATTAACTGTTCTACCTTCACAGAACCCTACATCCACAGTGAGACCTTCCCAGCTTCTCCTCCCGAAAGCACTGACAAGGAGTCGGCGCTTTCTAATTCCGAAATCCTTAATGTTCTTCCCAAATACTTTCAGGATAATAATCGTGCTCCTTTGCCCTATTCTAATTCCACTCTCACCTCGTCAAATAAGCCCTTCATCCTCCATGTCGAAGCCAGTGGTACCGACGTTGGTGGTGTCGTGATGCAGCAACGAGGCGAGAAGAATACACCTGTCAGCGACTACTGCTACAAGGAACTACGGAACCATTGGCAAGGAGCTACTCTTCATCATCCTGAAGCTCCAGCACTTCACTCCACACCTGCAAAGTGCTCGGTCCACCATCAACACGGACCACACCACCCTACACCTCCAGCAGCACGCCCACTTCTCATCTCAACGTCTTCTACTATGGGCTTGCTAACTGCAGAAATTCAACCTGGAGACACACTATACCAAGATTCCGACAACATCTTAGCCAATGATCTCTCCAGAGTTTATGAAGTAGAAGCGACTCCATCCATTACTCCACCACATAACGACGTACTTCTTCCAGAACCGCAGGCTTCGGGGGAGAGTTGTGACGATAATCTCCTTCAAGAGATTGAGCCTGCTCTTCCCTCCAAAAATACGTCGCAACAAATATATAAAACTACTATGGAAGAAATGTCCAACAACAACAACAACATCTCCAAGGATTGCCAGAGCGCAAAACGTATGCAGCCAGGGACACCTGCTCAGCCTCAAACCGCCAAACTACCTGTCTTGTTGCTGGCTACTCGCTGATTGGCCGCCGGTCTGGCTGCAACTGCACTCCACCCACCATACTACTCGATGTCTGGGGCCGCCACGACCTCAGTCCTTAGAATATTCAGTGCTTTCATACGGTTAACACTTCTTCCTGGTAGACTGAGCTTTGGCTTAAGTGCACTAAGAGAGGTGATAGCTTAAAGCCAATATTCCCGCACCTCTCATTTTATTGCATATTGCACAGCTTGTTATTGCTCACTTGTCTTAACATAACTTTTCATTTTGCTATTTAATTATTCTTATTATTTTGATTGATTGATTTTATTATACGAATTTGTATGTCCATTTTATTCATGTTTTGTTTATCTAGCGTAATTAAAATTCCATTGTTAAAATTTACTTGCGTTTTGTGTGTCTTCTCCTTACCTTACCACAGATGAAGTTCCAGATTTTCTATTTTTTTTTTATTCTATGTGACGAGGCCATACCCCTAGCTTTGAACAGCCGAACACCAACGCGTTACCGTCACAATATTTTCTATTTTAAACAATGCTGTTTTTTGACCAAATTGTATTTTTACTCTTTTTCTGCCATGTTTCCCCCTCCCCCTTTTTCCATTTTTTCTTATTTTTTCTCAACACAATTTATACTTTAATTATGCGGATCAGGACATCACCTGGAGTCCTGTTTGCCTAACCGCTTCCGCAATGTGGACATAAAATGATGTCCTCAAAAAAATATTTGTATAAAATTCAATTTTAATCCGATTTACTTTGGGTTTGTTTCAAACTGCGCGCCATGAGATTCTCTTTCTCACCACTAGGCTGCATGGTACAATAAGTTCATGAAAGGTGTGGACCACTTCGATCAAATGGAATTACCATTTTACCAGGAAAACTCACAAGTGGACCAAAAAGATAACGTGTGTTTCCTGCAAATGGCATTGCATAATGCCTTTGTTTTGTACAAATACAACACAACTGATCATGAGTGTCCCAAACGGGTTGCAGGTGGGTGACTTTAGCCGTTTATACTGGTAATGCTTCCCCCATATCATGTATTATATGCATATGTCTGTTTAAGGAATTTTATTCCGATCAATGTACAACCAAAAATAACTGTGTGCAGCAAGTATAAACTTGACAAACATAACAACAGTAAAAACATTTCGTGTGTGTTTGACGCTCACTGATATGTTTCAGCGTTGTTTTATATTTGGTGCTATTCTATCTTATGCTTTGTTGCTCTTTTTTACCTACGGGCTCATAGAACATTCTATTGAGAACACATTGGCACAAAAATGAATGACGTACATAGAATAATAGTGTCAGGACAGTGAAATAATTAGAAACTTTCAAAGCTCTGTATCGCACATGTGTCGTCACGTCACCCATACTGGGTAACAGTTCCGCCACTTCCCACACTTTTGCGGGTGGGCCGCGACCATTATTCTACATTTATATTCATATCACCGTGTTGGGAATTTCATTGTGAGTCCATTGATACCAAAATTAACGCTGTAGGACAAGTGTGGAAGTAATAACAATCCCAAGAGTAAAAACATTTTGTTGCTGTTGGGAACTCACGGCGAGTCATCTACGTACTTATTTATTTGATGCTGGTATCCATATACCTTTCGTGACCTTTTTTACTGATGTTCGTCTAGGGAATTTTATTGCGAACACGTTGGTACCAAAATGAAATACGTAACTCAAGAACTAAGGTCAGGAGAGTAAAAAGAGTATACACATTTTTGTTTTGACGCTTAAGGTTATTGTGAGTACTCATCGCCTGCATAGAAACTGTAATTGTGGTTGATCTCGAACCCATTGATAATGTCACGACTTATACTGAATTTTGTAACTATATCATCAAGATTGTAACCAGGTTAGCTAAATGTATTGTGGGGTTCAGTCCCTAAGCCCATATATGTGCCTCTGTAACCATTTAGGTTACAGGGCAAAAACATAAGAACAAAGGTAACTGCAGAAGGCCTATGGGCCCATACCAGGCAGCTCCTATCTATAACAGTTTAAAACTAAGTACTACCTAATTAACTCAATCATAACTCCAAGTTCCCTTTCGAAATACCCGACTTCGCAATCACAACACCATCTATCTCGTATCTTGTAACTCTATCATATCATTACCTAACCTCAAAACTTTACATTTATCAGCATTGAACTGCATCTGTCAACCTTTTGCCCATTTCAAAACTCTATTTAGATCAACTTGAAGAGATAGTGAGTCTTCTTCTGTGTTATTTCCCTACCGATTTTTGTATCATCGGCAAATTTGCAAATGTTGTTACTCAAACCTGAATCTAAATCATTTATATATACAGTATTATAAACAACAGAGGTCCCAGGACAGAGCCTTGAGGTACTCAACCTACAACATTATCCCGCTCTGACTTAACCCCATTTATACTAACTCTGTTGAGCGTTGACCATTTATACATCAATTCTGTTGATGTGAGCACTTAATTGGCGGTCAGTGGTGGAGATTAATTCTTAAAAAGCAATATATACTCTCGATCGTGATTTAGTTTAGTATGCGGTTTAAAGAAAAAAGAGCATATCAATGTTATATCACAGAAAACGAATTTATCATAAACTCATGTATTTGTCTTATTTGAAACCACATTGGTTTCATTTTGGATACAAATGTCCATGGAGATTCAGAATGGAAATTAATTATAGTTGCACCTGCAGAGAGGAGTTTAAGAATCTGTGGTGAGAGTGACGGACACAGCCTTCGCAATTATACTTCAGAGAATGTAAACATCTAAGAGTCATTAGAGATATGTGTAGAATAATAAACCCTACATTGTTTGAGTTAGGGAAAACACCATTTGTCATATAGATACTAGCTGTTCTTAAAGATTCACCCATTTTGCACCAGCAAGATAACATATAAGATTTTAAGGGTTGACGAATGTTAATCTTCTTGTTTGATAAAGTGTGCACTTGAGACATAGTTAATAAGAACACGGCAATATATAAGACAACAAAACGTTTTCAGATTCTTTCACACCACTTTCCAGCAACTTTTATAATTTATATAAATTATTTTAGGGAATAATACATAAATTATATATTTAAACATGATATTAGTGTTTAGTGGAATGCATATGGAGTCAAATTGTGTTAAAAAGAGTGATTTTTAGAAAATTTGGAAAACTACTTTTTTCTGATCATATTATAACTAAATGGATTTTGAACGTTTCACTGAGCCAATAAATATCATTTACAATTTATTAATGAATTTTACAAAAAACACCATAAATTTTATATTTAAACATGTAAAAACTATTTGTAATACATTAGGAACAAAATAGTTGTAAAAAACAATTTATTATAAAACCTTTGTGTTTGGATTTTTTGATTAAAAGTTTCTCAAAGGCTCTCCTGCACCATTTTCAATGCAAATCATTCCCACACCTATGGGAAGAGATAGACGAATGTTTTCTAGATGATTTGTGTTTGCTGGGTAGATGAAGTAGTCTTTTTTTAGTGAAAATCTGATAGCAGGTTTTGGTAGTACTAACTTGAAGGCCCCATCGTTGTGTCCAATCTATGAGGTGGTCAAGTGCTGTTTGCATTGTTGAGACTGTATTAGGCAGGACGGTGTATGAATAATACAACGTTAAGCCGTCAGCATACGCCGAGAGGTGAACAGGATGGGTGTTAGGCAAATCTGCTAAGAATGCAGCGAATAGGGATGGGCTTACTATGGGGCCTTGTGGGACTCCTGTTTGTATTGGGATGCCTCGGAAAACTCGCCTTGTATAAAGACTTTGGAGGTCCTGTTCGTGAGATAGGACTGTAACCATAGAAGTAATCTTCCCCGTACGCCTAAACATGCAAGCTTTGCCAAGAGGCAAGTATGAGGAATGCTATCAAAAGCTCCTTTGATGTCTAGGTAGACAACAAGACAATATTTACTGCTTCTGAGAGAGTTGCAGATTTCATGTTCAAGGCAGAGTATTTGATCAAGTGTGGAGCACTGCGGTCGAAAACCAGCTTGGAGTGATGGTATAATATCATTATACTCAAAGTACCATTGGAGGCGAGTATGTACTAGCCTTTCCATGACTTTACTGAGGCATGATAGTAGGGAGATAGGTCTGTATGACGCAGGTTGGGATGGGTCTTTCCCTGGTTTAAGGAAAGGAAGAATAATACTGGTCTGCTATTGTAAGGGAATTTTTCTGTGAGTCCAGCATAGATTGTAATAGTTTAGAAGAGTGCTATGTGCAGTCGATGGAAGATATTTGATGAGTTCATATGGAATTCCATCCTCTCTAGGTGCCTTGCCAATAGGTAGGCGGTTTAAGGCTAATTGTAGCTCACTTAAGGTGTACATGTTGTCGACGCCGAGCATGGGCAGCGGTACGCCACGGTCAATTTCTTGTCTGAGGGAGAGCTCTTGGGCATGAAGGAATGGTGTTGAGAGGGTAACTTTAAGGCATTCAATCAAGAACGTTTGTACGCTCCCGAGGCGTTTGACAGAGTGAACTGTTGATCATCAGGGGGAATGTTGGGCGACCTTTAATGCTGTTAAATATAGCCCAGACTTTTGAGTGTGGCGTGGTGGGTGTGAGGCTATCACAGAATGTTGCCCATAATGCTCGCTTTGCTGATAGTATGTTTTTTTTTCGGCTGCTGGTGTGGCCCGCTGGAGATTGATCCAGTTCTGTAGGGAGGGTTGACGTCTTTGTTTTTGGATGGCTCATTGACGTAAAGCGACTGTTCGTGCACATTCCGCGTTCCACCACGGTTTAAGTGGTTTGCCGGACCTATGTCCTGAAATTTTCCTGAGCGTTTGGGTGGCTGCAGAATTTATGGCAGAGGTGATTGTGGACAGTCGCTTGTTAGGGTCTACTTCGTCTGTGTCTGGGACAACATCAGCCCATTTTTCCTTATCTAGGTTCTTAATGTTCCACTTGGGGAGCGTTAGCGGGTGGGTTGGTGGCTGAAAATTAGTAAATTTTATAATGAGGGGTTTGTGGTCACTACCAATATCTGATCCAGTATGAAATTGTAGTTCATGTTGAAAGTGTGCCGAGCCAAAGCAGATGTCAAGTGAGTCTTCATAATTGGTTCTGTAGTTAAAGTAGGTTGCAAGGTAGGGCGGTGAAAGAAGAATATATAGTGTAGTGTCCAAGAAGTTGTACAGATCGGTGCCTGCAGTATTTTGGGTACCTCTACTCCATGTGGGGTGGTTAGCATTGAGATCACCTGTAACAATGATCGGGTGTCGTAATTGGTTAAGATAAAATTCCAGTTCATTTGAGTTTATTGGGCCTCCAGGGTTGTATATACCTAGAAAGGATATGTGTGTACCATTGTAAGGTATTAGGCATGCTAGAACTTCTAGTTTACCATTCACAAAATACGTTAGTGTTACAGGTTTACATGTCATATTACTTCGTGTTAGAAGGAAAATACCACCCCCCATTCAGTTGGGTCTGTCCAGTCTCTGCATCTGGAAGTTTTTAAATACGGGATTTTGTTTGGGAGTGAGCCAGGATTCGGTGATGAATGCTAAGTCCGGTTTGGATGAGTAGAGGAATTGTTTAAGTTCTGTGAGGGACGTTTTAACGCATTTTGCGTTCCAAGTCATGAAGGTTAGGGGAGCCATTTATGATGTTTGGGTTGTGGATGTGCCTGTTTTCTTTGGTGCGCCAATAGTGGTACGTGTTGGATACCTAGATGTGGATGGGGGCTGTGTCTTACTCTTGGTACTGGTGGTTGGGGGTTTGTGGCAAGCCTGGTGGTTTTGGCGAGGCACACTAAGGAGGTAATTAGGAGTTTTTCCATCATCTGATCAAACGATGTGTGTCCAGCAATGGTAGTTTTATTTGGGCGGATGTCAGTGTCTGTAGCTATTGATGGGGTGTCTGTTGGGTCAGCCTCAGGGGTGGGTTGTGTTACTTGGGCAAAAAATTTAGTTAGAAGTCAGTTCAGGGTCTTTTCTATTACATTTTCGATGCGAGTGACAAGAGTTTCAACTAAATCAGGATTCAGTTGTGCATTTTGTGAGAGATGGTTGGACCCTGCGGGTTGCAGGATTGTCGGAGACAGGGATATCCGGTACATGTAAAGGTTGTGGTTGAGTGTGCGGTAGAGGTTGGTGATGGGCTGAGGAAGGTTGTTTCAATGCACTGCTCTATAGCAGGTTGGTGGTATGGAGAACCTTCATTTTTGCTGCTGCTGCTATGTAAGAAGGACATTGTTTAAATGTAATGTCGTGATCGCCACCACAGTTTGAGCAGGTGAGTGAATCCAATGCACAATTTTGTGTGTAGTGGGAACCAGAGCATTTCCCACATTTAATGCATTTAGTGCAGCCTTTCGAGGTATGGTTAAAACCTTTACACTTAAAACATTGGGTGGGACGCGGAACATACACCTCTAGTTTATGGAGGAAGCCGTTTAACCAAATCCTATCAGGGGCAACGTAGTCTAGAAAGGTAAGCAGGGAGGTGCCTGTATCACTTAGTTCTCCGTTCGTTCGTCACATAATTTTTTTGACTTCATAGAGTGGGATACCATTCGTCTTGAGTTGTGCCTTGATGCCGTCTGCTCTGATGTCTACAACATGCTGGATTACATATTTTACTAATCTGTCTCCTAGGGGTTTACGGCACTTAACTTTGTAACCACAGATGTCAGTAATGTCGGAAATCTCTAGTCAGAGGCCTACTTGCCTGTGATTGGTTATGTCTCAACGGACATTCAAATTGAGTATAACACCGCTCGGACATGCTACCAAGTCGACAAGCTCTGGCTAGCTATATAGTTACAATGATACTGAAAGGACCTCGGTGGCATTCAATAATGGCTTACATGTGAAATTTGCATAATAAACATTGAAAGAAGATCAGGTGTGAAAAATCATGGTAATAATGCTTTAATTAAACCAGAGTATTAAGAACATGTGTATGTCTACTTATCAGATATGAACAATACAACTCAACGTATTGCCTAAACAAAATTATTAACATGTGTCAATGGCATGTGCTTGAAAACCATACAAAATTAAACAATTATTGCATTAATGGAACAAGTTCTGACCTAACAACCACAAATGAATTTTAAGATTAGATAATGATTTTTTTTTCTTGTTCTTTTTCAATGTACAATATATTTACAAGACCAATGTACAATATATTTAATGTTCAATATATTTACAAGCTATATACAAGACCTGGATCAAGAAGACTAGCATCTGCGTGATAGCAGTCAGGATTCACTGGCCACAATGTGGTTTCTAGAACATTAATAAACTCTTATGACAAGCACTGTAAAAATACAAATGGTAGTAGACTTAACAATGGCATCTAATTTGTAACAAAATAAAGTTGAGAAAAACTATACATTATATATAATGGTAATAATAAGACATGTGGTAGAAATACTGCAAATTAATTTTGTTTTTTTCAAAACAAACAGAATAACTGCAGAGTGCACTCAATTATAAATTCTGCGGATATCTACACCGAGCTCATCCAGAGCACTATACAACTCTGGCTCTGACTGAAGGTCAGGAACAGATGAAACTTCATGTGACAAACTATCATCTTGAGAGATAACCTCGTTAACATCTAGCCAATGGACATGTGGTGAGTGCACGGTTGAAACGAGAGGTCTAGATCTAAGATTATAAGTACTAGTATGGGATTGCTGAACATCAAGTGGTCTGTCAACCACAGAAGGTGGTGTCCCAATAGAAGGATCTGTCTGGGTAAGTTCATTGTCATCTTCCTCATCAGTCTCGTCAACAGTCATTTTAGCTAGCTTCATATGGTCTAAATGTTCATTTATATACTCTCCTGTTACTAATTTCTTAAGTCTGTACTTGTTACCTTTGATAAGCTCGGTTACCTTATATGGACCCAAAAATTTCTTAGTTAACTTGTACATAGGACCAGACCTGTGTTGGTTAAGTATCATTACTACAGATCCAATAGCTATTTTACTGGGTTTAGCTCATGCATTCCTTGCTAGAGTAAACTCGGCTGTTGCTTTGGACAGTTGTTCTCGTATTTTCTTGAATACTTGTTGCATTTGTCTACGCTTCACTTGAACAAAATCGTCTACGATATATAAGGGAGTTGGAGGTACGTTAATCAATTCATTCGGGAGGATCTTCTCTGTACCATAAAGAATAGCGTGAGGTGTGTCACCTGTAGAAACATTAAATGAAGAATTTATAGCACACTGAATTAAGGGTATAAAATCATCCCAATTGTTGTTATCAAAATTCAACGTGACTCTCAAGGCATCTAACACTTTCCTGTTAGTACGTTTGGGTAGTCCATTACTTGCTGGATTATAGGGCATAATACTACATTTTTTAATGTTATATAAATCACACAAGCTAGTTAAAATACTATTACTGAATTCTGGACCATTATCTGAAAGGATTACTTTAGGCATACTATATCTACAAATTATTTGGTCATGGAATGCACTGGCTATAGTTTCTGCTGTTTTGTTCGGGATAGGAACTAGTTTGCAAAACCGTGAAAAATTATCGACAATTACAAGCAAATGTTTGTTCCCTTTCTCCGTTTTCGCAAAATTTGTCAACAAATACATCGATACTCGTTCCCAAGGAGCTTTCGTTGCTGGGTACACCTGAATTGGATTAGGTGCTGAAACATGTCCCTTGAGCTGTAAGCAAGTTAAACATCTGTCAACATAATGAGCTATCTCCTTAGCCATTTTTGGCCAAAAATACTTCAATCGACTTTGTTGGAGTGTATGATCCTTTCCTGGATGTGCACTTGCAGGAGCATCATGGATAATTTTTCACACAGTTGGTACCAAGACAGTTGGAACAACTAACTGACAACATTTCCTCGGGGCTGTCCCTAGCTTTACTACTCTACACAGTAAATTGTCTAACATCACTAATTCTTTCAATGGTACTGGCGGTTTATGAATCGGGCGAGTGTCTTGCTTAGTCAAAAATTTAATGATGGGTGCCCATATGGGGTCTTGTCTTTGTTCCGTCTCGACTACTGTAGCACCTAAGGACAAGGTAAGCATCTAATGCTGGGTAATTTAACTGAATTGCAGCTACGTGTCGAGAAAATGCATCAGCTACAACATTTTGCTTTCTTGGAATATAACCAAATGTGGGATTGAATTCTTGAATTGTGAGCAAATATCTAGCAAACTTTCCAACTGGATTCTTATTTTTGAACAAGGGAATTAATGGTTGGTGATCTGTAAGAACATGAACTGGGTAATTTTAAATTGTATCCTTGAAATGTTTAAGTGCCCAGACAACTGCCAAGGCTTCTCGTTCTGTTGCACTATAATTTTTCTCTTCTTTAGATAATGTACGGCTAGCATAAGCTATTGCATGATCTCTGTGACCTTCTGTTTGAAGTAATGCAGCACCTAGACCTATGTCACTAGCATCTGCAACCAACGTAAAAGGTTTAGAAAAATCTGGGTACCTAAGGACAGGTGACGAAATCAAGGCTGACTTGAGTTTTTTGAATGACTGATCCTGGGCCTCTCCCCAAACAAAGGGTTCATCTTTTCTTTGCAACTTATAAAGTGGAGCGGCTATAATAGAGAATCCAGCAATAAATGAACGCTAAAATCCTACAAAACCTGTGAACTGTCTTACGGCTTCTGTGGTACGAGGCATTGGAAAATCACAGGCAGCAATAATCTTTGATTCATTCAATGTAATACCTGAAGGTGTAACTGTATGACCTAGAAAATTAATCTTCTCCTTTAAAAATGAACATTTTGCAAGCTTTATTTTTAAATTAGCTTCAGCGAGCTTTGCAAGTACTTTCTCAAGGTTCTGGAAATGAGTCTGAACATCTTGCGACATGGTTATGAGATCATCAAGGTAAACTAGAAGCGTACTTCCTATCAATCTATGAAATAGATTTTTCATGAGCTGTGAAAAGGTTATTAGACTACTCCGCAAATCAAATGGCATTCTTTTGAAATGAAAATGACCATTGGGAGTACTAAAGGCTGTCAATTGTTTACTTTCCTCATCAAGGGGGATTTGCCAGAATCCCTGCAACAAATCTAACATTGAGAATACTTTATTTCGACCTATACTTTGCAACAAATCATTTAGAACTGGAAGTGGGAAACGATCAGGTATCGTTACTCTGTTTAGCTTCCGATAATCGATTACGAGTCTCCAAGTCCCATCTCGCTTTGGTACAAGAATCAATGGAGCATTCCATGGTGAATTACTCGATTCAATTACATCACTCTGTAACATTTCCTCTACAAGTCTATCGGCTTTTGCTCTCTGAGAATGGGGAAAACGGTAAGCTGGTACATAAATAGGCATAGTTCCTTGTTCAAGGGGAATTTTATGTGTAATAAGAGGAGTGAGACCTAATTTTTCTCCTGGTAGAGCAACAACAGCTCTATTCCTGTTAAAAATTTCCAAAAGCTGAGCCACAGAGTCAGGAAAATCAGTAGGACTGTGGTGTTGCGCTTGGCACCTCTGGCTGAGATCCCTGTTCTCCTGGTGTGAGAGTACAAACAGTATGATCCATGGAGACATCATCCACAACTCGCACCGGTAACGAGTAATGGTCAAAATCTACAACATGGGTACCAGACTGGAGATGGATGTTGGCATTACTAGTGTTTGCAATAAATAATGTAACAGTACCATCCTGCACTGTGTGCCAGGAGAGTTCAACAAACGTACCATTCACTTTACATGTTTCACTTTCCACAATCACATCCGACAACTCAGGCACTCCCTGAACCTTAACTCTTATTTTGGTGAGAGAATGAGGGTGCAGCACAGTGTCAGTAGCCGTGGAACCACTGACTTCAGAGATGGAAGCTGCCAGGCGAGCAAGACAACGAGAATCCGTTAGGGCGTCCTCTTCCAGAAAGTCTCGATACTCATTCTCCTTAACAACTGCACAACTACGATGCTTCAATCGAGTGGCTGTTTTCTCGGGTATGCTACCACGACAATGATCTGACAAACCTACACTAGCAAGGCGGGTGTCAACAAAATTAACGTAGTCTGAGTGAAGGTTGAACTCATGGCCCTGTCGATACATGCTACACAAGGGTATGACATGGTCTTTGATAGCTGATGTTCCAACGATGGGGAAACAATGCAATATTTTCATCAATCATGGTGTACAGACCTAAGAGAATGTCTCCAGGAAAATGAATAACATCAACAACTAAACATGTTATAGACAATGTGACATCATTTAACTTGAGTGGGAGGTCAATTTCACCCTGAACTTTTACTTTATTTCCTGAAACACCACTTAGAAAAGGTATGGGGCACTTCCTTACTGCAGTAGGGTGCCTACTTTCAATGTCTCTAAGAGCTGAGGGCT
Source organism: Procambarus clarkii (assembly GCF_040958095.1). NCBI lineage: Eukaryota > Metazoa > Arthropoda > Malacostraca > Decapoda > Cambaridae > Procambarus > Procambarus clarkii. The sequence continues at coordinate 8,798,798 of NC_091230.1, read as the reverse complement.
TGACAATATTAACTTTTGCACCCGAGTCAAGAAAAACTTTTAAAACTCTACCATGTATAATGGCTGAGACAAGGGGACCATCACTTGAGACTGGACAAGTTACTACTTGTGACTTATGTTGTCAGGGATATCTGCGTCTCGTCTGTGTCAAATTCACTGTGGTTCTGTCAATATCTACAACTGGTCTAGAGTCAGTATCCTCCTCTGTCAAGTGTCCAAATCTATTTTGGGTAGCTACTGAATACACAGGGAGGGCACTAGGATTGGCTAGCTTGAATTGGTTAGCGGATGGCCTTGGGGGTTTCCCAACGACATGGAGTGAACATTCTGAACTCCAGCATTCTGTGGCCGAGTATTATAATTCGAAGTTGCATTATAGCTGGGCTGGGAGTTGTAATTACGTGAGTTCTGATAATGTCTTGGACACTGTGCGCCTCGCCAAGAATGACCGTGGGAGTTACGAGGTGGGGTTGTCCTTTGCCTAGCTCTACACTCCGCAGTGTGGTGACCAACTTGTTTATGGTACTTGCAATATGGGAGCCTAGAATGATTAGATTGACGAGGGGACCGAGAGAATTGTCTAGAAGGGTGATGATCTAGGGGCGGACCAACAGTCCCTTGCAAGGTGGTTACTCTTACCACAATGCCAACATGAGGGAGTGGATGGTTGTGGACTATGGCGTTTTGGCAACTTATGAGGAGGCGAATTTGACTGGGGGCTACGAGCATGGGTACGGTTCTGCGACCAAGAGTTTTGAGAGTTTGTGGGAGGATGCTGAGAGCTTGTTACTACATTTACAGTATCAGAGGGTGGCAACAGTTGAGCACTTCGGGGAGCTAGTTTATCGGCAGCATTGTTAGTAGCCTCAAACACTTCACCAATTTCATGTTTAACACCAAAATTTTGTTGCTCAATGATCGGTTTAGTATGCTCTGGGGCAAAATGCATTAAAGTCCCAAATGCTATCATCTTGGCCATAGCCTCATGGGACAGATTATTGTCTTTATCTAACCAAGACGAACTATTCATAGCAGAAACTAAGGCATACAGATACTGATCGAGACGGCTAGTAAACGCATTAAATGATTCACCAGGCTGCATGGTGGCATTGGCAATTTTCTTGACTAACCTATACGGGTCAAGGTCTCCTTTGTAAACAAAGCGACAGCAAAAGAAATCCTTAAATTCAGACCAAGACTGGAGGCTAACAATGGCTTTCCCATCAACAACAAAACGTGCATCACCTTTGGTTGTGTCTACAGCTGACTGTGCAATTGCCAAGTATTCGGCATCAGTAGGCTTAGAAAAACGTGCAACTGTTTTCGCTTCAACCTTACTAAACCATGACTGTAATAAGCGGGTTTCACCAGCAAAAAGAGGAATAGCCATTTCCTGAGCTGATCTCTGGCCATTGGGATGAGCAACTGTTCCCGTTGAGTCTGAAGGGATTTCAACAGTGGTAGGCATTGTCACAGCCGTGGAAGTAATGTTTGAACGCAGATTATAATTAAGTGCACCTGGCATCAGAAATGGTATACACAAAAATAAACACTCAAAAAAAAAAATCAACTTGGCTAAAGTAAAAAAATGGCAGATATAAAATTATTAAATTGGGCTAGGCAACAAATAATTAAGAACAAGCAAAATTGTGAATTAAATTAGCAATCTGGTATGAATATGGCTGGGATTAGAAGCATGTAAATTAATTAAACCCAGGCTATGCACAGCAATTTAGAATAAAAACTGGAAAGTGCAATTGCAAAATTTCATTAAAATGATTCAGCACAACAAGTGGCAATGCAAGAAATATGGATGTAGTACATAAACTGGACACAGGAATGTATATAACTGCTATGGTAAAAATTTTAATATGAAATGTTGAAGGAATAAATTTCAATTTTAAACCTGGAGGAATTAAAAAAAATATATATTTTACAAATCCTTAACTGCTACTAAACCAAGGATTTCTTACTTCACTGGAATTTGAATTTACCAACAACACTCTAGTAGCACAATTAATATTTAATGAAATTACTGAGAGAAGCAGGAATGTTGAAATCACTCAGGGAAACTTTGGGAGTGGAGTACTGAACTAGCTCCAATATTTAACAAGTCACTGAATGGTTAATTCATAAGATATTGTGGATATATTTACGTTAAACCTCATTAAACCATAGCACACGATATCTTAGCTCACAATTACTTAACTCAGGGCTGCAGGATTTGCAATATAACAGTGGCCAAAACGAAAAACAGTGACGAGACATGTGAAGAGGCACATGTGAGGGTTTGTTTACAAACTGGTGCAATGGCAGTGCTGCTGGCGGCAGTGGCGCGAAGCTCGGGAGACCCCACACTAGGAATGATGTTGGAAGCGTGAAGATAAATTCTGACAACGACGATGATGGCGAAGGAAACACGATGTTCGAGGCTGGAGTTCACAGCAGAGTGCTGTAGCAGGAGGCTGTGGCGATGGTGAGAGGAGGCAATATGTCGATGTGGCAACGTGGCGAGGTGTGTGAGCTTGGGGGGGCGACGCTAGTCAGACGGTAGAAGTCTTTTTTTTTTCCACCAATTCCTCTTGAATAACAGTACACCATACACAATGATCTGTTGATACTTGCAAAATTGACTGACGACGATTTCAGTAGGTAGAACACTCACAAAGCTTTGATGGTGTCACCTTGGGTGGCGGTGGTTGTGGTGGTGCAGGAGGTTCCCACGTGGTGGCGCGAGATTCAAAAATGGCTGGAGCGGGAAGCTTCCTTCCTCCTCACTGATGAATGAGCGTTCTCACAGGAAAATATTGACCCGTATTTCTGAGACGTTGGCCTGGAGTAGTAGTTGATGGCAGGACCCCGGTCTTGCACAATATTTGATGCGTGGGTGGCAGGATGGCGGCTTATGGAGGCGGCTGATGGCGGTGGCGGCTGGAACACAAGGCGATGTTAGGTACTTGAATTTTCGTTTCCAGAAAAATAATTCTGGATCCCACTGCTGCTACCAGTATTCGTCGTCTTGCTGGGCTGAATGTAGACACAGTAGGCACTTCTGTATATTTATTGACTGAGACAAACAGACGTATATCTGGCCAGCCAAGGTCCACCTACTCTGAGTCTGTCATGAGAACTGGGGCTGCTGCTGGGAGCATAGCTGGTGACTGTCTGTCTGGCATGACGTCAGAAGCCTACTTGCCTGTGATTGGTTATGTCTCAACGGACATTCAAATTGAGTATAATAAATTACGAACACATGACAAATTAAAACCACCAAGTAAACCCTCAGAAACCAATAATAGTAAACCCCAGAGTACCAAAGGTACTCCAAATCAATCTAGACAATATAATTCAACACAAAGTTGAACAGTGGCAGTGTGGGCGTATATGCAGTGGGACCCTAAAAGCCTATAGTTACTGTGTCACCCAAAAACGTGACACTAAAGGGTACTGGAAGCTATGGAACATGTTTGTTCTGCCAAGAGAAACATTCAATGTACCACTGCCCTAATTTTCCTGATAGTGACGCCCGTGTTGAGCGACTCAAAGATTTGCAACATTGCACGAGGTGCCTCAGGAAACATAACATCAACGACTGTGAGACCCAATTACACACCTGTAATAGGTGAAACAAAGGTCAGCACCATGCAGCATTGTGCGGAGACATCAAAACAAAGTCTCCAAACCCCAAGGTGGAAGATCCCATATAGCATTCCCACCACAGTACAGTACTGCAAGGTGCAACAAACAAAGAGTGTCCAATCAGCAAAGTCTAAAGGTAATACGACTTTGCCTACTGCACAAATTACCATCCTGAATAAGAGGGCCAAGGTCCATACCCGTGGGTTGTTTGACGAAGGGTCCCAGAGAACATATGTCACTAAAAGGTTGGCAGATGAACTACAGTTAAGGCCTGTATCCCAGACGACAATCAACATCTCAGGGTTTCTAACAGATACAGGACCTCAAGTATACCAGGTGGTACAACCATCAGTACGTTTAGGCAGGTACGTCTGTCAAGTGCAAGCCATTGTGGTGGACAAAATACCAGCAGACCTACACGTACAAGGTCAGAGAGCAACAGCCAAATTCCTGAGAAATAGAGGAATAAAACTGGCAGATAATATTAAGTCTGATCACCTCATCGACTACGGTATCCTTGTAGGTACAGATTACTACCATCGATTCATCGGTAGCCCTACTAAATATCAGGGCATAACCATGCTAAATTCTGCGGGAGGCAAATTACTCTCAGGGCCCAGTATTAAGCCGGAGGAGACCTATGCCTGCAGATAAACAATATCAGTAGAAATCTGAGTTTGTCAGATGATTATATTTTTCCAGTAGCATTATACTAAGGAGATTACAGCTGACTATAGCAACAGAGGTTGATGTTAATATCATCATTTACAGCTGAAGATGAGTTCATGAGCCCTTCAGTGAACAGTAGCCTAAACAGCTACAAGTCACTGCGACCAATGTCACTGAACCCACTGCAGTCTCAGAACCATACTTGACTTTAATGATGGGCTATTCAATCCTCTGAATCAATTAACTAAATGAAACCCCAATAAATCTGATGACTGATTTTGATACATTTATTATTTAATCAAGATGAATTCCATGGGCCTTGGTGTTTATATATCAGTGACCAGTTACCTGAACAAGCTTCAAGTTATATCTAATGTCACTGATCACACTGCAGTCCCTGAATCATACTTGACTGTAGTACTTGATCACATTCAGTCTTCTGGGTTAAGTAATATGTATTTAGACTAGAATTTTAGCCTTTCAAGAGTTAACAGGGAAATGAAATCGCATTAGACTTCTAACCCCTGCAACTCTAGTACGGGACATCCGTCCTGTACGAACAGACACACGAATGTGTGATTACTAACAACTAACATCAAATTAATCTAATAATTCGAAGTAGGAGTATTTGTGTTCATCTGTTCTAAATAGGACTGCGACCCGCGAGCAGCCCCCGGGTGAATTATGTCAGAAAACCCGACACCATATAATAATATTACATTCAACAGGCAGATAATATTGCTGCCGTTGTATACACAAGTTAACCATAGAAATTGTAGCTTGTAGTGGAATTTTCCGTCAATAGAAAATGGGATATCATTGCCACATAGTACGATAAATTCACCAGCTAATCTGTTGGGAATTATTCTTAAGTACATTAGTCTTTGGACTTTTACCATCATAAAAACATCTCATTTGAATTAACTTAATTATCAGTATCAAAATAAAGTAAATGTGACCCTTCTATCACTTATTGACACTGGACAAAGTAGGCCAGTAGTGTCAGTGACGAGGGAGTGGTCGGCCATTGTTTGTTAAGACCAGAGGCGCACGGGAGCAAATTCAGCTCCTATAAATTTTCTTGGATGAAGTGTTATGGAGATCAAAGTGTTCTACCATCATAAACATGCTGTCAACAACCACAAGGGAAGTGACTTACCGAAACCCGTTTATCTAATTATTTCTGGCCAGTTAATGTTAGTAGATATAGGGCGAACCGGTTACGATGCGACAGTCTCTTAATAAAAGGTAATTATGCCTTGGTCCTTATTATTTAATATACAGTGTTTTCTCTGATATAGCTGTCATATATTAGGATTCCGGCTTTATAGCTAGTGCCCTTTGACAGGTGAAAAAGAGGAAGCAAAGCTTGAAACAACAGTTAATGTGGTGTAGGAAGCGATCCTCAACCGAGGATAATTTGGTGTCTACATCCCAGTTATACCTGGTGGACTAAGCCTGCTGTACAATAAGATAAGGAACCTCCTCAAATTTATACTAATATATGTAGTTAATACTGTAGTTTGATTGGCTGCATATATATAAATATAATATTGTGATGGTGTTCCCCCCTTATATTTCTCCCACTCCTGTAGTAAGAGTCATGTCCACTTTACCCGAGCGTTCTCTACGTCGCAGGTATCAGTTTGATATATGTGGGAGAATGTAGTGTTCTCGAAGTGCCGAGAAATTTGTAAAAGAAGAGTATTTTGGCCTGTGGTTTAGGCCCTTTAGGAAGCCAATATGGCACTGGCTCTTCTGTGTTGTCGCCAAAACTGTGTGACATCAGTGACACCGGATTGGTCACCGACAGCGATGTGGCACAGGGAGCCAATGAAAACCTCCCATGGCGAATATGACGTCACGAAGGAAGCAGTCTAAGTGGCGCCAGCAGTCTAAGACAGCACGTCAAGGAGGTCGGACGTGCACTGGGGGGTCCTGTCAGTTGGACAGTTTACCCAGACTCCGGAGGACTTACGCATCACCCGTGGTCTGCCATCACCTGTGGGGTCTTCCTTCGTTCATGTGTAGGACCAGAGAAGGAATTGACAGAATATTGAGCAACAGGTGCTCCATGGACAGGTGTTGTGCAGGTGAAGTCTAGGCAGCGACGTATGCGACGGCAGATAGCTTCACAGTGATGACGTAGTGGCAGGGCCAATCTTCCGTGAGGGAATCAGTCTGGCACGACACGTCAAGGTGGGCGGATGTGTGAAGGTTGATCCTGTCAATCTGACAGTAATACGCCACTCCCGTGGATCTTACGCGTCACTCGTAGTCTGCAAGTACGCCAGAGGTCTTCCTTCATTCCATGTGTGGACCGAAGAGGGAATTGACGGAATATTGAGCATCAAGTGCTCCAGGATCGGGTGCTGTGCAGGTGAAGTCTAGGCAGTATCGTCTGGGACGTCTGATAGCTTCACAGTGACGACGTAGCGGCTGGGCCAATCCACTGGGAAGCAGTGAAGAAGACACTAATCGGGAATCCGAACGACTGCAGCCGAGACGTAGGCAGGCAGCCGTTATTGGGAGGAGAAGTTGACGGCCGGGAAACCGACTCCAACCCTACAAGAAGTCGTGGAGGAGCACGGACCTGCAGTGAAAAGGCACGGAGACGACGCGTTTATGGTGGGACATTGATTGATTTCCTGGAGGACACGACAGAGTGTGTGTGGGGGCGTTCCCTACACGAGGCAGGAGCCTGGACCAGGAGCTACAACTCAACTCTCACTGGAGGATAGGTGGAAGTAGGTGATTCTAGTTTCCCTCCCAATTCCCCTTTAGTCAGCTATATTATTTAGCCAGAGTATTTTGTATGTCGTGAGCAAGGCTCACCTATGTCACAGTAAGGCACCAGTGTGCAGAGTGGGACTATATAAAGTACTCACAGGATTTATTACTATTACTGGTGTGTGCAGGCACCCGGAGTAATTGATGAATTTACTGTGTTGATAATGTCTTTCATGAGACTTTAATATGATCAGTTATTGAGAGAGTATATATATATATATAATACCAGTATTTGGTGATAGGCTAAGTGCCCAGTAACTATATTATTAATATTACTGATGTCTATGATATATATATATATATATATATATATATATATATATATATATATATATATATATATATATATATATATATATATATATATATATATATATATATATATATATATATATGTCTATGCTTGTGTATTGAATAATCATTCATGTGTGCAGTGATTAATTGTGTTATCGCCCACGAAAGGAATTACTGAGAACTCCAGTGATATATACTTGCATACGTTATCATTAAATGAAGGGCAGTGTGTAATACCATAATAGTGAATTATTGTGTCCATTAATATAGAAATGTTTGATTGAGCCCAAGATCAGTGAAGCGAAGTATTTACGTGCTATTGCCGCAAATATTTTGTGTTCGAACTTCTAGTGATCTTTGAGAATTTAAAGAAACAAGCGCGTCACGCCACAGGCAAACAAATACAAGAACATTCGCGCGGTGGGAGTCGCCCAGCTGATTTTGACATTGACGTGAGGGGGAGCATTGCCAGCTTGGCGAGTTCATGATTATATGTGTGAACGAGCGACTTCCGCCTGAAACAGCTGTTTGCTTATTGATATAATCTTGTGATGTCTTTGAATGAGTTTTAAGTAAAATACAAAGTACATTGGTGTTTATATCATCCCCTCCATATTTCTTGTGGCTATATAATTCCTGAAAGGAAATAGTGTGACAGAAATAAATACCTGCCTGATATCAGACATATTGAGTGTGCTCTTGCCACTGTTACCACAATTCAACAAACAAGTTGTGTTCCCACTCTTTCTCGATCAGAGGCCGGTTGGGATTGACTGGGATACTCTCCTGGCGTACAGTGGCGCCGCGAGGATAGAGTGAAGACCCGCAGGGCTACAATGAGTGACCTTGAGTTTACTGTTACTCGCCCCTCTCTTAATGAGGTGAACCCCGACATTGGCGACCTTGCCAGGAGTAAGTACTTATACTGTCGCTTACCGATGAACCCCGACATTGGCGACCTTGCCAGGATTAAGTACTTATACTGTTGCTTACCGATAAACCCCGACATTGGCGACCTTGCCAGGATAACGATCAAGATAAAGGTTGCAGTTGTGGTACTTGGCAGTGGTATTAGGTATCAGGTACAGGTTATCACTCATAGCACAAGATGGAGGATGATAAAGTAACAAGGTTCATTGACACTAGAGATGAGCAGGTGATAGAGGAGTGCACCAAGGCACAGTTACAGTCAATAGCAGACCATTTTGGGATAAAGTTGAGATCTTCCAAAGTGGGAGAGAGAAGACTGGAGATCATGGCACAGCTCATTGCACGAGATGAAGCTTTGCGGGAGGAACGGCCACAAACACCTGCCAGTATGGGAGAACATCTGAGCATTGGTGGGAGCAGCAGAGGATCCAGCGGCAGCAGGCGCAGCGTCAAGCTGGAGATAATGAAGCTGCAGCTGGAAGTACAGCTGAAGCGTGAGGAGCGAGAAGCACAGCTGAAGCGTGAGGAGCGAGAGGCACAGCAGCGCAGAGAAGAGCGAGAGGCAGAAGCACAGCAGCGCAAAGAAGAGCGAGAGGCACAGCAGCGCAGAGAAGAGCGAGAAGCACAGCTGAGGAGAGAAGAAGCACAGCTGAAGTGTGAGGAGCGAGAAGCACAGCTGCGCAGGGAAGAACAAGAGCAAGTAGCACAGCTGTGCAGGGAAGAACAAGAGCGAGAAGCACAGCTAAGGCGAGAGGAGCGCGAGCGAGGAGCTAGGCTCAGACAGCAGGAGATAAAAGCTAACAAGGAGGTGGAGCTGAAGCGAGCTGAGCTAGGGCTAGGTGCACCTGCTCTGCCGCAGCAGGAAGACCGCCGAGTGAGGGAGCGAGATCTGCTGGTCTTTGTACCAAATGAAGTTGAAGGTTTCTTCGACCACTTCGAGAAGATCGCTACCTTGAAGAAGTGGCCGAGGGCGGAGTGGGCGGAGCTGGTTCAGGGTAGGCTAACTGGTGAAACTCGTGAAGCCTACAATATGCTCGACCTCCAAGAGTGCACCAACTACGATGCTGTAAAGAGAGCTGTGCTCCATTCTTTCAAGCTCACGCCGGAATGTTACAGGAAGAGATTCAGGGAATGTACCCGTTCGCCAGGAAAATCTTATGCGGAGACGGCGAGGGACATGGAGAGAAAGTTCCTTAAGTGGCTGGAGTCTGAAGAAGCGAGGTCGGCTGAAGAGGTCAAGAGGCTAATGGTCATGGAGAAGTTTATGTCCGTGCTCTCTCCTGAGATCAGGGTTAGAGTAAAGGAGGCGGATATTAAGGACCTGAGAGCCGCGGCCGACCGAGCTGACGTGCTGGAAGAAGCCCTGCGACCACACCGAGAGGGACGGCACCGACCGCCCATACACTCTGGATATGGTAGAAGATATAGAAGGACGGACGGATGGAGGACGGAGCGAGTTCTCCTGAGTCCCACCTCTCAAGTGGAGACAGGAGAGGCTCAAAGAGTGCTGTGGAGCCGGTAAAAGAAGTCCCAAGCTGAGAGCTCAGGAGCTGTTGCCGAAACGGAGGAGTCGATGAATGGCACGAGGAAGATCCACAGAAGAAGAAGGATTCGCTGCTACAACTGCGGAATATTCGGACACGTCGCACGAGAATGCAGACACCCTGAGCAGCGGGGGAACGTTGCTTTCGTGAGGGTCGAGGACCAGATGGCCGAGAGGGTGCGGGATGAACCCGTACTGAGTGGGGAGAAAAGAGTTCACTCATTCGTGTGTGAGGGAACCGTAAGGATGGGGGACGCAGACCCCATCTTGTGAAGATATTAAGAGACACTGGGGCAGATTTTACCCTGGTGAACAAAACCCTGTTCCCCGAGGGTTACGAGAGTACCAGTGTGGGGGTGGCAAGTGTGACCACTGTGGGAGGCCCAGTGAGGATGCCCCTACACCAGGTGACTCTGAATTCTGATTATGGCTGCCAGACCCTAGTGGTGGGGGTTTGTGTATCAATGCCCAAGATGGAGGCACAAGTCATCTTGGGAAGTGACGCATGTGGAGGATATGTCCTCCCGAATCTCGCGAAGGGCGAGGAGTGCATAGAGCACTGTAAGGTGACAGGCGGAGTGTTAGACGCCTGTGGGGACGAGAAAGGAATCGCCACGGTGGCGTTCCCGGTTTGTGCTGTGATTCCGAGGCAGTGCGACGGACACGGAGGGTGTGGATCTGATAGGGCTGACGAGGAGACGTCCGACAGTCTGGAAATCGATCACCTCTTCATGGAACCCGAAGAACGAGTGGAGGGCGAAGGCAGCCCGGATGGTGAGTTACAGGTGACCCTCACCAGTTCTCTAGGGGTAGACCGCACTCGTCTTGGAGAGTTGCAGCAGATAGAGTTCCCCGAATTGATTCATGAGACCAATGGAGGACGTGTTGGTCCTGAGAGGGCCACTCATTGTTACGTACAGGACGGCATGCTGATGAGAGTGTTCTGCGCAGAGCAGGGAACTGAGTGTGATGAAGCAGTATGCCCTGCATTGTTTGCCATATGTAACGCAGTGCTAGGATCGTTAGGTTTCTTACCTTTCCAGCTGGTGTATGGACGAGAGGTGCAAAGTCCTCTGTCCATGCTGAAGGAACAATGGACATCAGGAGTGACCGTGAGAACGGTCGACGGATACGTAAGGAGCGTCTCGCATTGGCGGCAGGAATACTGGTTGGAAATCAAACTCATCCGATGGGAAGACAACGTAGTAGCAGATGCCCTGTCCTGTATACACTAACCAGACATGACTCTTATTTTAAGGGGAGGGGTATGTGACGGTGTTCCCCCCCTTATATTTCTCCCATGCCTGCAGTAAGAGTCATGTCCACTTTACCCGAGCATTCTCTACGTCGCAGGCATTAGTTTGATATATGTGGGAGAATGTAGTGTTCTCGAAGTGCCGAGAAATTTGTAAAAGAAGAGTATTTTGGCCTGTGGTTTAGGCCCTTTAGGAAGCCAATATGGCGCTGGCTCTTCTGTTTTTCCGCCAAAACTATGTGACGTCAGTGACACCAGATTGGTTACCGACAGCGATGTGGCACAGGGAGCCAATGAAAACCTCCCATGGCGAATGTGACGTCATGAAGGAAGGGGGGTCTGGTCAGAGCTCCACGGCGGCGCCAGCAGTCTGACACAACACGTCAAGGTGGTTGGACGTGCGAAGATTGGTCCTGTCAGTTTGACAGTTGTTTCCCGCTCCCGTGGATTTTACGCGTCACCCGTGGTCTGCCAACACCTGTGGGGTCTTCCTTCGTTCATGTGTTGGACCAGAGAAGGAATTGACAGAATATTGAGCAACAGGTGCTCCATGGACAGGTGTTGTGCAGGTGAAGTCTAGGCAGCGACGTATGCGACGGCAGATAGCTTCACAGTGATGACGTAGCGGCTGGGCCAATCCTCCGTGAGGGAATCAGTCTGACACGACACGTCAAGGTGGGCGGATGTGTGAAGGTTGATCCTGTGTATCTGACAGTAATACGCCACTCCCGTGGATCTTACGCATCACCCGTAGTCTGCAAGTACTCTGTGAGGTCTTCCTTCATTCCATGTGTGGACCGAAGAGGGAATTGACGGAATATTGAGCATCAAGTGCTCCAGGATCGGGTGCTGTGCAGGTGAAGTCTAGGCAGTATCAGTCTGGGACGTCTGATAGCTTCACAGTGACGACGTAGCGGCTGGGCCAATCCACTGGGAAGCAGTGAAGAAGACACTAATCGGGAATCCGAACGACTGCAGCCGAGACGTAGGCAGGCAGCCGTTATTGGGAGGAGAAGTTGACGGCCGGGAAACCGACTCCAACCCTACAAGAAGTCGTGGAGGAGCACGGACCTGCAGTGAAAAGGCACGGAGACGACGCGTTTATGGTGGGACGTTGATTGATTTCCTGGAGGACACGACAGAGTGTGTGTGGGGGCGTTCCCTACACGAGGCAGGAGCTTGGACCAGGAGCTACAACTCAACTCTCACCGGAGGATAGGTGGAAGTAGGTGATTCTAGTTTCCCTCCCAATTCCCCTTTAGTCAGCTATATTATTTAGCCAGAGTATTTTGTATGTCGTGAGCAAGGCTCACCTATGTCACAGTAAGGCACCAGTGTGCAGAGTGGGACTATATAAAGTACTCACGGGATTTATTACTATTATTGGTGTGTGCAGGCACCCGGAGTAATTGATGAATTTACTGTGTTGATAATGTCTTTCATGAGACTTTAATATGATCAGTTATTGAGAGAGTATATATATATAAAATACCAGTATTTGGTGATAGGCTAAGTGCCCAGTAACTATATTATTAATATTACTGATGTCTATGATTTATATATATATATATATATATATATATATATATATATATATATATATATATATATAATATATATATATATATATATATATATATATATATATAATATATATATATATATATATATATATATATATATATATATATATATATATATATATATATATATATATATATATATATATATATATATATATATATATATATATATATATATTAGTATATTTTGGTAGCAGTCTTTCCTGTAGACATATATTATTAAATATGACCGAAAAAGTAAGATTAATAATTCTAACACGAATTTTCTCAATCTTTCGTACATTACGCTTCACTGTTGGAGGTAAATAAAAAATCAATTCTCCAAAATTCATTTTTATTTCTAGTCTGACGCGACACGGGCACGTTTCGTAAAACTTATTACATTTTCAAAGACTTTAGTTCACAAATACACAACTGATTAGAACTTACGTATCTCTAATTTTATATCTACATTTGAGTGAGGTGGGAGGGGTGATGTGGCATTAACACAAGACAGAACAAGAGAGGATATTAATAGGGTATTAAAAGTATCAACACAAGACAGAACACAAACAATGGGTATTGAATAGAAGTGTTTGTAGAAAGCCTATTGGTCCATATTTCTTGATGCTTCTATATTGGAGCGGAGTCTTGAGGTGGGTAGAATATAGTTGTGCAATAATTGGCTGTTGATTGCTGGTGTTGACTTCTTGATGTGTAGTGCCTCGCAAACGTCAAGCTGCCTTCTATCGCTGTATCTATCGATGATTTCTGTGTTGTTTACTAGGATTTCTCTGGCGATGGTTTGGTTGTGGGAAGAGATTATATGTTCCTTAATGGAGCCCTGTTGCTTATGCATCGTTAAACGCCTAGAAAGAGATGTTGTTGTCTTGCCTATATACTGGGTTTTTTGGAGCTTACAGTCCCCAAGTGGGCATTTGAAGGCATAGACGACGTTAGTCTCTTTTAAAGCGTTCTGTTTTGTGTCTGGAGAGTTTCTCATGAGAAGGCTGGCCGTTTTTCTGGTTTTATAGTAAATCGTCAGTTGTATCCTCTGATTTTTGTCTGTAGGGATAACGTTTCTGTTAACAATATCTTTCAGGACCCTTTCCTCCGTTTTATGAGCTGTGGAAAAGAAGTTCCTGTAAAATAGTCTAATAGGGGGTATAGGTGTTGTGTTAGTTGTCTCTTCAGAGGTTGCATGGCTTTTCACTTTCCTTCTTATGATGTCTTCGATGAAACCATTGGAGAAGCCGTTATTGACTAGGACCTGCCTTACCCTACAGAGTTCTTCGTCGACTTGCTTCCATTCTGAGCTGTGGCTGAGAGCACGGTCGACATATGCATTAACAACACTCCTCTTGTACCTGTCAGGACAGTCGCTGTTGGCATTTAGGCACATTCCTATGTTTGTTTCCTTAGTGTAGACTGCAGTGTGGAAACCTCCGCCCTTTTCCATGACTGTTACATCTAGAAAGGGCAGCTTCCCATCCTTTTCCATCTCGTAAGTGAAACGCAGCACGGAACTCTGCTCAAATGCCTCCTTCAGCTCCTGCAGATGTTTGACATCAGGTACCTGTGTAAAAATGTCGTCAACATACCTGCAGTATATGGCCGGTTTCAAGTTCATGTCGACTAAGACTTTTTGTTCGATGGTACCCATGTAGAAGTTTGCAAACAGGACACCTAGGGGAGAACCCATGGCGACCCCATCTACTTGCTTATACATGTGCCCATCCGGGCTCAAGAAGGGTGCCTCTTTAGTACAAGCTTGGAGTAGTTTCCTCAGAATATTTTCTGGCATGTCAAGAGGAGTACAGGCTGGATCACGATACACTCTGTCGGCTATCATTCCGATTGTCTCGTCCACAGGTACGTTGGTGAACAGCGATTCTACGTCCAACGAGGCTCTTATCCCTGTGGCCCGTGTGCCCCGCAGTAAGTCAACAAATTCCTTTGGAGACTTCAGGCTGAAGGCGCAAGGAACATAAGGAGTCAGCAGGCCGTTGAGTCGCTACGCCAGTCTGTACGTGGGTGTGGGTATCTGGCTAATGATTGGCCGAAGTGGGTTTCCAGGCTTGTGTGTCTTGACATTTCCATACGCATATCCAGGTTTATATTCCCCAATGATCTTTGGCAGGTGGAGTCCGGATTTCTTGGCGTTCACAGTTTCGATCAGTTTGTTGACCTTTGCTTTTAATTCGGCTGTAGTGTCCTTCGTTACCCTTTGGAACTTAGTTTGGTCAGAGAGTATGATGTTCATTTTCGCCAGATATTCGTCTTTTTTAAGAATGACATATATTGGCGACTTGTCACCTCTCCTGACAACTATCTCCTTGTTCTCACGAAGGCTTTTAGCTGCCGCTTTAAGCTCGGGGGACAGTATGGTGCTTCTGTAGTTGCCTCGATTCTTTCCTCCTTCTGCAATAAGTTCTGCTTGTAAGGTATCTTTGGTAGTGACCTTCTTTTGTGTCTCGAGGTCGAATATGTCGTCCAATAGAATTTCCAACTCTACTTTCCGGGCCATCTCACTCGGTCTGGACATAACATGACAGTTTATGCCCAGATTTAGGAGAGTGACTTGGTCCTCAGTGAGGTTAATTCCTGCAAGGTTCAGGAAGCCATCTCTTGGTCGTGGAATTGCCATAGGTCCTCCATATAATGTTGTTAGTTTCTTGATAATCCTTGTTTCAGTGCTGAGGTGATGTTGGTCTGTGAGGATGTCGAGGTGTTGTTCAATGAGGGTACGGATACTATGGTCGATGTTGCTATTTCTCCACTCGTTTGTAGCATGAAGTAGTTGCGTTTTGTTGTCTTTGATTTCATTCTCTGCCTTGTATATCTGATCACGAATCAGATCCTGGCGATATTTTATCGTGAAGGCTTGATTCCTTGCTGCTGGGTCGTGCGCTTTAATATTAGTATATTTTGGTAGCAGTCTTTCCTGTAGACATATATTATTATATATGACCGAAAAAATATATGGCCAAAATATTAAATATGGCCAAGAAATCCGGACTCCACCTGCCAAAGATCATTGGGGAATATAAACCTGGATATGCGTATGGAAATGTCAAGACGCACAAGCCTGGAAACCCACTTCGGCCAATCATTAGCCAGATACCCACACCCACGTACAGACTGGCGAAGCGACTCAACGGCCTGCTGACTCCTTATGTTCCTTGCGCCTTCAGCCTGAAGTCTCCAAAGGAATTTGTTGACTTACTGCGGGGCACACAGACCACAGGGATAAGAGCCTCGTTGGACGTAGAATCGCTGTTCACCAACGTACCTGTGGACGAGACAATTGGAATGATAGCCGACAGAGTGTATCGTGATCCAGCCTGTACTCCTCTTGACATGCCAGAAAATATTCTGAGGAAACTACTCCAAGCTTGTACTAAAGAGGCACCCTTCTTGATCCCGGATGGGCACATGTATAAGCAAGTAGATGGGGTCGCCATGGGTTCTCCCCTAGGTGTCCTGTTTGCAAACTTCTACATGGGTACCATCGAGCAAAAAGTCTTAGTCGACATGAACTTGAAACCGGCCATATACTGCAGGTATGTTGACGACATTTTTACACAGGTACCTGGTGTCAGACATCTGCAGGAGCTGAAGGAGGCATTTGAGCAGAGTTCCGTGCTGCGTTTCACTTACGAGATGGAAAAGGATGGGAAGCTGCCCTTTCTAGATGTAACAGTCATGGAAAAGGGCGGAGGTTTCCACACTGCAGTCTACACTAAGGAAACAAACATAGGAATGTGCCTAAATGCCAACAGCGACTGCCCTGACAGGTACAAGAGGAGTGTTGTTAACGCATATGTCGACCGTGCTCTCAGCCATAGCTCAGAATGGAAGCAAGTCGACGAAGAACTCTGTAGGGTAAGGCAGGTCCTAGTCAATAACGGCTTCTCCAATGGTTTCATCGAAGACATCATAAGAAGGAAAGTGAAAAGCCATGCAACCTCTGAAGAGACAACTAACACAACACCTATACCCCCTATTAGACTATTTTACAGGAACTTCTTTTCCACAGCTCATAAAACGGAGGAAAGGGTCCTGAAAGATATTGTTAACAGAAACGTTATCCCTACAGACAAAAATCAGAGGATACAACTGACGATTTACTATAAAACCAGAAAAACGGCCAGCCTTCTCATGAGAAACTCTCCAGACACAAAACAGAACGCTTTAAAAGAGACTAACGTCGTCTATGCCTTCAAATGCCCACTTGGGGACTGTAAGCTCCAAAAAACCCAGTATATAGGCAAGACAACAACATCTCTTTCTAGGCGTTTAACGATGCATAAGCAACAGGGCTCCATTAAGGAACATATAATCTCTTCCCACAACCAAACCATCGCCAGAGAAATCCTAGTAAACAACACAGAAATCATCGATAGATACAGCGATAGCAGGCGGCTTGACGTTTGCGAGGCACTACACATCAAGAAGTCAACACCAGCAATCAACAGCCAATTATTGCACAACTATATTCTACCCACCTCAAGACTCCGCTCCAATATAGAAGCATCAAGAAATATGGACCAATAGGCTTTCTACAAACACTTCTATTCAATACCCATTGTTTGTGTTCTGTCTTGTGTTGATACTTTTAATACCCTATTAATATCCCCTCTTGTTCTGTCTTGTGTTAATGCCACATCACCCCTCCCACCTCACTCAAATGTAGATATAAAATTGGAGATACGTAAGTTCTAATCAGTTGTGTATCTGTGAACTAAAGTCTTTGAAAATGTAATAAGTTTTACGAAACGCGCCCGTGTCGCGTCAGACTAGAAATAAAAATGAATTTTGGAGAATTGATTTTTGATTTACCTCCAACAGTGAAGCGTAATGTACGAAAGATTGAGAAAATTCGTGTTAGAATTATTAATCTTACTTTTTCGGTCATATTTAATAATATATATATATATATATATATATATATATATATATATATATATATATATATATATATATATATATATATATATATATATATATATATATATATATATATATATATATATATATATATATATATATATATATATATATATATATATATGTCTATGCTTGTGTATTGAATAATCATTCATGTGTGCAGTGATTAATTGTGTTATCGCCCACGAAAGGAATTACTGAGAACTCCAGTGATATATACTTGCATACGTTATCATTAAATGAAGGGCAGTGTGTAATACCATAATAGAGAATTATTGTGTCCATTAATATAGAAATGTTTGATTGAGCCCAAGATCAGTGCAGCGAAGTATTTACGTGCTATTGTCGCAAATATTGTGTGTTCGAACTTCTAGTGATCTTTGAGAATTTAAAGAAAGAGGCGCGTCACGCCACAGGCAAACAAATACAAGAACATTCGCGCGGTGGGAGTCGCCCAGCTGATTTTGACATTGACGTGAGGGGGAGCATTGCCAGCTTGGCGAGTTCATGATTATATGTGTGAACGAGCGACTTCCGCCTGAAACAGCTGTTTGCTTATTGATATAATCTTGTGATGTCTTTGTATGAGTTTTAAGTAAAATACAAAGTACATTGGTGTTTATATCATCCCCTCCATATTTCTTATGGCTATATAATTCCTGAAAGGAAATAGTGTGACAGAAATAAATACCTGCCTGATATGAGACATATTGAGTGTGCTCTTGCCACCGTTACCACAATTCAACAAAACCACTGACGTGTTACTGGACACCGGAAACACCAGTTGGCGACCTTGTGGTTAGTAGTAGAGCCCATGCCGGGGCGGGCACACAATAGTTAAGAGAACAAGTTGTGTTCTCACTCATTCTCGATCATAGGTCGGTTGGGATTGACTGGGATACTCTCCTGGCGTACAGTGGCGCCGCGAGGATAGAGTGAAGACCCGCAGGGCTACGGTGAGTGACCTTGAGTATACTGTTACTCGCCCCTCTCTTAATGAGGTGAACCCCGACATTGGCAACCTTGCCAGGAGTAAGTACTTATACTGTTGCTTACTGATAATCCCCGACATTGGCGACCTTGCCAGGATTAAGTACTTATACTGTTGCTTACCGATAAACCCCGACAATATAAACCCCCCTTAATGTGTAAGGATTGATTTGTGAGATTATTGCTGATATACAGACCACTTAACATCATACCAATTGCTATCAAAATATATAATTAACATAATATGAATTCTATATAAATTCATGTAAATAAATATAAATCTCACAGGTCGGTTCCTACATATCTCATTTAAACGTTGCAAAAAGATTTTAGAATGAAATAACACATTACACATTTAAAAAATCATCTTTGCAATGAATTAATACTAAACATTTTGTATATACAGTGACAAATTGTGTCAAACATTGCATAATAATATTTACAAAAAGGTACATGACAACAAAACGAAGAGGCGTGATTTCAACAGGATATGTGGGGTTGTCACAAAATTGTGATTTTAATTATAAAGTAGTTTTCACAATGGATTTTAACGTAACTATGAAGCAGTTGAACTATTTAATTGTTCTGTTTTATAAATGAATAATGTTAATAGCTATATACATAACAGTAAAATAATGACACCTACAATTAATGATAACTAGAAAATAGTAAATGGTAACTCCATCTGAACGAAAACTTAATAAAAAATTTCTTAGATGTTTTTCGTAACATAAAGAGTGGCAGTAATATATCTTATTCATTATGGAGTAATTAACAACAGAACAAACTTTATTTTCCTTGCAGAACATATATCAGAGCATACTAGTGACTCATACATTAAAAATAGTGTGATTTTTTAAAAATTCGGTTGTAAACCCGCGGAACTGCCTAACCGCATTAGACGTAGCATAAATTGTATATTTTTTTAATTATTTATTATTTTAAATTCCATAAATAATCATTAATAATTTTCGCCAGCTATCGAGGTTCTCCATAGGTAAATTCCTGTACTCTAACAAGATGCTACTTGCTGTTTAAATCCTTGGAAAATCGTAATGACCAGCGACATAAAATATAACAATGAAATAGTAGCTGGTAACTGTAGGTGAACGAAAAATTTAATTCCAAATTAATTAGATGTTTTCCTAAATATAAAGATTGACCGGAAGGAATTTTATGAATTATGGACTATTAACCAAAAAAACATAGGTAATTATACTTGAAGAACAGATATCAGAGAATAGTTAGTGAGTACATTTATATTGTATAATGAGAGAAAGCCCCTGGTAGCCACAAACTAAAATAGCCGTAATTATACAGAAAATATCGCCCAAAAACAGCCGTATGGACAAACAGCAAATGATGACGTTATTATTAAGAGGACAGGTTGCTCTTGTAGTGTCAATGAGCTGGAACCAAGATCCTTAAGAAACCTTCTTGCGCTCTCTCCTCATGTGCCTAGGGTCTCAGATCCTATTTGAGCGAAATTGTATGGGTGATCTAATTACTTGTACTTGGTTGACTTGTATCTTTCTCTGCGTGTCGCCTCAGATCCTGCTTGGCCGGCAGAGAGGTTGATGTATGTGATTGCCAGGGTAGATACGCAAGTATAGTCCCACACCAACTGTCTGCCACCTTTCCAAGGGCACAGTGTGATTTTGTCTGGTCGGCCGGCAAAGCTAACAGAGTCATGGTTCAATGGATTACAGGGCTATCTCTCTGCTGGACACTGGGCAGAGGCAAGGCTTCTCTTAATGATGTCATTGACTTTGTCGTGCCTAGAGTGCCAACCTTCAGATTTTTTACAGTGCAGGCCATGCAATCCATATTCGTCAGCATTTGCCTCACTGCAAATACACCAATCAACAGTGTGGATAGGGGTAGAAAAGTGGAGAGCGACTGCAATACGGAGCTCCTGCGGATCAAGACGTGTGCCTGTCACAGACATAGCGACTGCCAAAAGGAAGTCCCCTGCATGGGGAGCCTGCACAGCTGTGAGGCGTGAACGATCACTGGGGTTGTTGCTGCCTCCAGCAAAGCTGTGGCTTCTTTGTCTACAATGAGGCTGTTCCAGCTGGATTGTTTCTTGGCTCTCGGCATGGTTGGTCTGAGTGCTGGGTCTGCCATGGTATCCCATTTTGTGTCGCATTCCGCATAGTGGGAGTCCTGTATCCCTGCTAAGTCACTCAGGTTGTCACGTAGAATTTCCTTAACCAGGTCATCTGATGATGATGAAGACAGGAAAGCTGGGACAGGAACTTAGCTGGCTGTGCGGACACCCAAGTTGTCGAGCCTGACAGGAAGAATGGCTTGTTTCCACTGGCATTCGTTGAGGGAGAGGTTAACAACTTTTTCTTGCATAGTCTTCAGTAATAGGTCATACTCGTCAAGCTTTGAGATGTCGTAGGATGGGGCGCACCTCAGAAAGTAGGTTAGCCTCGGAAGGGATAGGTATTTAGTAAGAAGATATTAAGCATCGTGGGCATTGATTGATTGTTGCCGCCGAAGGCGGCTAGTTTTAGAGAGCAAACGTATCCAGCACCGGGACACCTGCTCACCTCAGCCACCATTAAACCGGCAAACTGCTTGTCCATCGCCTGCCTATCGCTGATTGGCTGATGCCCGTCGCACCTGCTCCCTCCACCCGCCACACGAGCTGATGTCTGAGCCACTGCGACCAAAGGAAGGCAGAATATATCGTGCTCCACACAAGTTAACACGTCTCATTGGTAGACTAAGCCTTGGCTTACGTGTACTAAGGGAGGTGGCAGCTTGAAGCCAATATTCCTGCACTAATATATTTACTTTGCTATCATTCACTTGTCTTAACATAACTTTTCATTTGCCAGTGATTATTCTTATTATTTTGTTTGATTGATTTATGTTACAATTTTTATGCCCAATTTTATTCATGTCTTGCTTTTCTAACGTAATTAAAATTTCATTGTTAAATTTACTTGTGTTTTGTGTGCTTTCCCATTACCTTACCACAGACGAAAGTTCCATCTTTTTCCTTTTTGTTTCTATATGTGACGAGGCCATACCCCTAGCTTTTGAAACAGCCGAACACCAACGCGTTACCGTCACAATATATATATATATATATATATATATATATATATATATATATATATATATATATATATATATATATATATATATATATATATATATATATATATTAGTATATTTTGGTAGCAGTCTTTCCTGTAGACATATATTATTAAATATGACCGAAAAAGTAAGATTAATAATTCTAACACGAATTTTCTCAATCTTTCGTACATTACGCTTCACTGTTGGAGGTAAATCAAAAATCAATTCTCCAAAATTCATTTTTATTTCTAGTCTGACGCGACACGGGCGCGTTTCGTAAAACTTATTACATTTTCAAAGACTTTAGTTCACAAATACACAACTGAATAGAACTTATGTATCTCCGATTTTATATCTACATTTGAGTGAGGTGGAAGGGGTGATGTGGCATTAACACAAGACAGAACAAAATGTGGTATTAATAGGGTATTAATTTCATCAACACAAGACAGAACAAGAGTATTAATAGGGTATTAATTTCATCAACACAAGACAGAACACGAAGCAATGGATATTGAATAGAAGTGTTTGTAGAAAGCCTATTGGTCCATATTTCTTGATGCTTCTATATTGGAGCGGAGTCTTGAGGTGGGTAGAATATAGTTGTGCAATAATTGGCTGTTGATTGCTGGTGTTGACTTCTTGATGTGTAGTGCCTCGCAAACGTCAAGCCGCCTGCTATCGCTGTATCTATCGATGATTTCTGTGTTGTTTACTAGGATTTCTCTGGCGATGGTTTGGTTGTGGGAAGAGATTATATGTTCCTTAATGGAGCCCTGTTGCTTATGCATCGTTAAACGCCTAGAAAGAGATGTTGTTGTCTTGCCTATATACTGGGTTTTTTGGAGCTTACAGTCCCCAAGTGGGCATTTGAAGGCATAGACGACGTTAGTCTCTTTTAAAGCGTTCTGTTTTGTGTCTGGAGAGTTTCTCATGAGTAGGCTGGCCGTTTTTCTGGTTTTATAGTAAATCGTCAGTTGTATCCTCTGATTTTTTTCTGTAGGGATAACGTTTCTATTAACAATATCTTTCAGGACCCTTTCCTCCGTTTTATGAGCTGTGGAAAAGAAGTTCATGTAAAATAGTCTAATAGGGGGTATAGGTGTTGTGTTAGTTGTCTCTTCAGAGGTTGCATGGCTTTTCACTTTCCTTCTTATGATGTCTTCGACGAAACCATTGGAGAAGCCGTTATTGACTAGGACCTGCCTTACCCTACAGAGTTCTTCGTCGACTTGCTTCCATTCTGAGCTGTGGCTGAGAGCACGGTCGACATATGCGTTAACAACACTCAAATGCCTCCTTCAGCTCCTGCAGATGTCTGACATCAGGCACATGTATAAGCAAGTAGATGGGGTCGCCATGGGTTCTCCCCTAGGTGTCCTGTTTGCAAACTTCTACATGGGTATCATCGAGCAAAAAGTCTTAGTCGACATGAACTTGAAACCGGCCATATACTGCAGGTATGTTGACGACATTTTTACACAGGTACCTGATGTCAGACATCTGCAGGAGCTGAAGGAGGCATTTGAGCAGAGTTCCGTGCTGCATTTCACTTACGAGATGGAAAAGGATGGGAAGCTGCCCTTTCTAGATGTAACAGTCATGGAAAAGGGCGGAGGTTTCCACACTGCAGTCTACACTAAGGAAACAAACATAGGAATGTGCCTAAATGCCAACAGCGACTGCCCAGACAGGTACAAGAGGAGTGTTGTTAACGCATATGTCGACCGTGCTCTCAGCCACAGCTCAGAATGGAAGCAAGTCGACGAAGAACTCTGTAGGGTAAGGCAGGTCCTAGTCAATAACGGCTTCTCCAATGGTTTCGTCGAAGACATCATAAGAAGGAAAGTGAAAAGCCATGCAACCTCTGAAGAGACAACTAACACAACACCTATACCCCCTATTAGACTATTTTACAGGAACTTCTTTTCCACAGCTCATAAAACGGAGGAAAGGGTCCTGAAAGATATTGTTAATAGAAACGTTATCCCTACAGACAAAAATCAGAGGATACAACTGACGATTTACTATAAAACCAGAAAAACGGCCAGCCTACTCATGAGAAACTCTCCAGACACAAAACAGAACGCTTTAAAAGAGACTAACGTCGTCTATGCCTTCAAATGCCCACTTGGGGACTGTAAGCTCCAAAAAACCCAGTATATAGGCAAGACAACAACATCTCTTTCTAGGCGTTTAACGATGCATAAGCAACAGGGCTCCATTAAGGAACATATAATCTCTTCCCACAACCAAACCATCGCCAGAGAAATCCTAGTAAACAACACAGAAATCATCGATAGATACAGCGATAGCAGGCGGCTTGACGTTTGCGAGGCACTACACATCAAGAAGTCAACACCAGCAATCAACAGCCAATTATTGCACAACTATATTCTACCCACCTCAAGACTCCGCTCCAATATAGAAGCATCAAGAAATATGGACCAATAGGCTTTCTACAAACACTTCTATTCAATATCCATTGCTTCGTGTTCTGTCTTGTGTTGATGAAATTAATACCCTATTAATACTCTTGTTCTGTCTTGTGTTGATGAAATTAATACCCTATTAATACCACATTTTGTTCTGTCTTGTGTTAATGCCACATCACCCCTTCCACCTCACTCAAATGTAGATATAAAATCGGAGATACGTAAGTTCTATTCAGTTGTGTATTTGTGAACTAAAGTCTTTGAAAATGTAATAAGTTTTACGAAACGCGCCCGTGTCGCGTCAGACTAGAAATAAAAATGAATTTTGGAGAATTGATTTTTGATTTACCTCCAACAGTGAAGCGTAATGTACGAAAGATTGAGAAAATTCGTGTTAGAATTATTAATCTTACTTTTTCGGTCATATTTAATAATATATATATATATATATATATATATATATATATATATATATATATATATGTCGTACCTAGTAGCCAGAACGCACTTCTCAGCCTACTATGCAAGGCCCGATTTGCCTAATAAGCCAAGTGTTCATGAATTAATTGTTTTTCGACTACCTAACCTACCTAACCTAACCTAACCTAACTTTTTCTGCTACCTAACCTAACCTAACCTATAAAGATAGGTTAGGTTAGGTTAGGTAGGGTAGGTTAGGTTCAGTCATATATCTTCGTTAATTTTATCTCCAATGAAAAAAAATTGACCTCATACATAATGAAATGGGTAGCTTTATCATTTCATAAGAAAAAAAATAGAGAAAATATATTATTTCAGGAAATCTTGGCTTATTAGGCAAATCGGGCCTTGCATAGTAGGCCGAGAAATGCGTTCTGGCTATTAGGTACGACATATATATATATATATATATATATATATATATATATATATATATGTCGTACCTAGTAGCCAGAACGCACTTCTCAGCCTACTATGCAAGGCCCGATTTGCCTAATAAGCCAAATTTTCATGATTTAATTATTTTTCGACTACCTAACCTACCTAACCTAACCTAACCTAACTTTTTCGGCTACCAAACCTAATCTAACCTATAAAGATAGGTTAGGTTAGGTTAGGTAGGGTTGGTTAGGTTCGGTCATATATCTATTTTAATTTTAACTCCAATAAAAAAACATTGATCTCATACATAATGAAATGGGTAGCTTTATCATTTTATAAGAAAAAAACTTGAGAAAATATATTAATTCAGGGAAACTTGGCTTATTAGGCAAATCGGGCCTTGCATAGTAGGCTGAGAAGTGAGTTCTGGCTACTAGGTACGACATATATATATATATATATATATATATATATATATATATATATATATATATATATATATATATATATATGCCGTACCTAGTAGCCAGAATGCACTTCTCAGCCTACTATGCAAGGCCCGATTTGCCTAGTAAGCCAAGTTTTCCTGAAATAATATATTTTCTCTAATTTTTTTCTTATGAAATGATAAAGCTACCCATTTCATTATGTATGAGGTCAATTTTTTTTATTGGAGTTAAAATTAACGTAGATATATGACCGAACCTAACCAACCCTACCTAACCTAACCTAACCTATCTTTATAGGTTAGGTTAGGTTAGGTTAGGTAGCCGAAAAAGTTAGGTTAGGCTAGGTAGGTTAGGTAGTCGAAAAAACATTAATTCATGAAAACTTGGCTTAGTAGGCAAATCGGTTCTTGCATAGTAGGCTGAGAAGTGTGTTCTGGCTACTAGGTGCGACATTATATATATATATATATATATATATATATATATATATATATATATATATATATATATATATATATATATATATATATATATATATATATATATATATTTAAAGTATAACTGAAAACTCACACCCCATAAGAGACTCGAACCCATACTGCCAGGAGCAACGCAACTGGTGTGTACAGGACACCTTAATCCACTCGACCATCACGACCAGACATAAGGAGGTGACAGCTGAAGCTATTTCAAGAACCTCCCGCCGGCACTCAGATGGTAATCTTGGGCATAGTATCTTATCATATCACTTCATTTTTTGGGGCTCACATGAGGTACACAAATGCGAACAAGCCAGAATAGTCCCCAGGACTATATGCAACTGAAAACTCACACCCCAGAAGTGACTCGAACCCATACTGCCAGGAGCAACGCAACTGGTATGTACAGGACGCCTTAATGCACTTGACCATCTCGACTGGACATAAGGAGGTGATAGCCGAAGCTATTTGAACCACCCCCTCACCGGCACCCGGATGGTAATCTTGCGAATAGCATTTTATCAAATCACCTCATTCTTTAGGGCACACGTGAGGAACACATATGCGAACAAGCCTGAATGGTCCCCAGGACTATATGCAACTGAAAACTCACACCCCAAAGTGACTCGAACCCATACTGCCAGGATTTGAATGTGATTTGATAAAAATGCTATGCCTCCGCTCACGTCCACCTCGTGCATCACACTCTTGTGCCGTTGGACACATCTGTGAAGATTGACTTATTCTTCCTTATCAGGGTCACTAGATCTCCTCTTTGCCCTTTATCCAGATGACGTAGTCTCTCTTCTAGATGTATCTAACTTTCTGTATTTGACTGGTGGATACCATCAGCAGGGGCCCACTTTTCTTCCTCTGCTGGGTACACTTGAATCATCTCCATACACAGAACCAATTTCCCTTCTTGCAATTGTGTTGTTCCCTTCACTCTCACACTTGCCTGCTCCTCTGGGAAGTATGGATTTAAACGGTTGATATGACATACCTGTGTCTTGCGCCTGACCACCGAGTATAGACCACCAAAGCGCGATTCCGTCACTCTACCTCTCCCAGGTAGCAACATCATCACTCTGCTCCTGCCTCGAACTCCCATGGGACAGCCTTCTTGCCGTACCAGATCGACATCTTCTCTTGAGCTGTCTTCAGGTGCTCAGCAGCCAGCGCCTTCGCCGTTTTCAACCGTTCATGGAATTTCTGCACATACTCTTCCACTGTCACTAACGTCTTCTCCGCCGTCAACTGCTCCTTCAGCGTCAATAAGGGGCTCCTTACTTCGTGCCCAAACACTAGTTGGAATGGAGAGAATTCCAGAGACTCCACTATAGCATCTCTGATTGCAAACAGGGCTGGATAGACAGCCTCATCCCACTTCGCTCCCTGTTCCGCACAATACACTCCTAAGACGGTCTTCAGAGTGGAGTTGAACCTCTCAATTGCTCACTGTGATTGAGGTCTATAAAATGACGATCGTAATTGGGCTATTCCCCAGCCATTGCTTTAGGCAATAGCTTGCCTAAACCACTTCGATTGGAAAACACTTCCGCAGTCGGACTGGATCACCCTTGACACTCTTACCCAAGCAAAGTATCGCTGAAGGTGTCCCATAATGCATCTCGATGTCATCTTCCGTACTGGGATCATCTCTGGAAGTCTTGTCGAAGCACACATGATGGTCAATACGTAATTATTTCCTCTTCTTGTACTAGGTAAAGGTCCCACCACGTCGATTATTAGGCGTTCAAACGCCTGACCAAACATAGGAACTGGAACCAAAGGAGCTTTGGGGATGGCAAGGACGTTCTTCCCCGCCCTCTGGCACGGGAAACACGTCTTGCAGATTCTTCTTACATCCGCGTCCATGCCCGACCAATAAAAATGTTCCCGAAGCCGGTTTAAAGTTTTGATCACTCCCAGGTGACCTGCGAGATCCACTGAGGTTATCTTGAGGTTATCTTGAGATGATTTCGGGGCTTTAGTGTCCCCGCGGCCCGGTCCTCGACCAGGCCTCCATCCCCAGGTAGCAGCCCGTGACAGCTGACTAGCACCCAGGTACCTATTTTACTGCTAGGTAACAGGGGCATAGGGTGAAAGAAACTCTGCCCATTGTTTCTCGCCGGCGCTCGGGATCGAACCCGGGACCACAGGATCACAAGTCCCGCGTGCTGTCCACTCGGCCGAGTGTACAAACTTCAGTACCGCGCCGGTACCACCACCTGACGACTCACTCTCAGCATACCATCACCTGTTTTTTCCCTTACCAATCTCCACTGCCTCATTAGCACTCCTTTCTCCATGAAGAAGTGGGTCGGTGCCTCAGGTCCGGCGAGACCTCCTATCGTTTCCCGTACCAACTCCGAAAACTCTTCCATTTGCAGCTCACCTAGACGGGCGCTGTCAATACCTAGAAGACTGGTGAGAGTAACTTGGATACTCCTATCCGACTCCTTCTCACCTGACACTTGTCCTCTCGCCTCCTCTCGGAACAAATGATCGAGCCCCAGGTCGCCCAGCATGTCCTCTTCGGCGTGACCAAATCCGCTCACATCATCTTCCCTGACGCTCCGCCTCAAAGTCACCGCGCATACCGAAAATGCCACTCATGCAATTTCCGTCGCGTCACTGCTAACAGCCAGGTACCTATTTTACTGCTAGGTAACAGGGGCATAGGGTGAAAGAAACTCTGCCCATTGTTTCTCGCCGGCGCCCGGGATCGAACCCGGGACCACAGGATCACAAGTCCAGCGTGCTGTCCGCTCGGCCGACCGGCTACCGACCAGGCCTGGGGTGACCGCACTCCCGTGCAAAATGTCCTCGCCCTTCCCCCTCAATTGTAACACCGACCGCCTCTCCTGGGCGACCCGCTACCAGTCACCCTGGTAGCACCAACGATAGATGTTCCCTGGGTCCTCCTTGGACTCCCCGTCATCGGTTCCTGGGCTGCACCTCCGGCTCCCAAACTCGGTCCACTGCTCACAGTGGACCGAGTTCCACTGGAGAGAAATTGGAGGGGGCTCCATAACAAGATTCAAACCCAGAAAGCACAGACGTTTGCGCACTTGTACATAACTATTACGCTGACCGCTTTACCACGCTGATCCTTAAAAGAGATCGAAACTAAGCAGTTTATCCCCAACATCTCGACCTCCTAAGGCCACGCTCTATTATCAGAGATCAGAATTCGTTTTATATCACTTAACTGAATTACCAGGGAGAACATGAGCCACCATATATTCACACGTAAACTGGCCTGAACCACAAGTCTAAGGTAAACACACATTGGACTCAACCTCTGCAAGAGACTCGAACCCAGAAAGCACGGATGTACACGCACCTGAACATAACTAGTACACTGACCGCTTGACCACGCTGATCCTTAAAAGAGATCGAAACTAGGGAGTTTATCCCCAACATCTCGATCTCACAATGACACCCGCTATGGTAAGAGATCTGATTTTTTTTCATCAGGCAATATCATTACCAGGGAGAACACGAGCCATTATATTCTCATATAAACTTGCCTAAACTAAAGTCAAAGATAAACACACATTGACTCAACCCCTGCAAGAGACTCGAACCCAGAAAGCACAGATGTTCGCGCACATGTATATATAACTAGTACGCTGACCACACTGATCCTTAAATGAGATCGAATTTAGGGAGTTTATCCCCAACATCTCGATCTCCCAAGAACACCCGACATGGTAAGAGATCAGAATTCGTTTTTCAGCAGTCAATTGCATTACCAGGGAGAACACAAGCAACCATATTCACATGTAAACCTACTTAAACCACAAGTCAAAGGGAAACACACATTGCACTCAACCCCTGCAAGAGACTCGAACCCAGAAAGCACCGATGTTTGTGCACCTGTACATAGTAGTAGGGATGACACGCTAAAGGGGAATTGTTTTTTTTTTGAGGGGGGGGGGGGAAATTCCCGTTTTGCGTGTCAGGGTTTTCAGGTGAATTTGGCTGGTCACTGATTTGGAAATTAAATAATTTCCGAGAATTTAGTAGTTTGTTAAAAGTTCTTATGATGAAAATATATTCATAGAAGTTTGCTAAGAGTTCTTATGATGAAAATATATTCATAGAAGTTAGTTAAGAGTTCTTATGGGAGAAATTCAAAATTCCCGTTTTGCGTGTCAAGGTTTCCAGGTGAATTTGGCCTGTCACTGATTTGGAATTAAAGAAATCTTATGAGGAAAATAATTTCTGAGATCTTAGAAGTTTGTTAAGAGTTCTTATGAGGAAAATTTTATAGAAAAACTTTAGAAATATCGTGTTTAAGTCACACAGTTTCCGGGTAAACTCTACGGATATATTTTACCAGTTTTCAAAACTGCGTATTTTTCAAATACCATTTTCTGAGAATATGTTCATGAAAGTTTGTTAAGAGTTCTTTTGAGGAAAATAATTTCATAGAAGTTTGTCAACAGTTCTTATGGGGAAAATTCAAATTTTTCAGAGTTCAGTTTTAAGAAAATATTTCTGAGTTTCAAATGATCATAGAAGTTTATTTATATGTTTATAACCAAATTTTGTAAAAAGACCATTTTCAGAGAATATTGTCTTACACGTTTTGTCAAGGAAAACAGACATCTTAGTCGTGACTTTAAGTTTTATAACCATTTACGGCTGTTTCACCTGTAAGACCCAAAAAATAGTCAGAGACAGTTTAAAGCTCAAATTTCATCAGAGTCCAGTTTGTGCCAGAAAATATTCAGAGTCCTATAATCTACAAAAATTAGGCAGAGTTCATTTAAGATCAAAAATTAGCCAGAGTCCAGTAAAGATAGAAAATTATTCAGAACTCCAGTTTATACCCAAAAATAATCAGAGTCCAATTAACGACAGAAATTCGTCAGAGTCTAGTTGTTAATCTAAATTATTCAGAGTTCAGTTTGTGCCCGAAAAATATTCAGTCCTGTAATCTGTGAAAACTAGACAAGAGTCCATTTTCAAACCAATTTTCATCAGAGTCCATTTTATACCAAAAATTCGTCAGAGTCCAATTTGTGCCAAAAATATTAAGAGTCTAGTTCATGATCGAAATTAATCAGAGTCCAATTGAAGACCCAAATTTGTTAGAGCTAGCATTTTCGCTACTTTTATCCCAATTTTAGCCTAATTTTAAACAGTCATATTTCAGACGTAGTAATAAGATCCTAACAAATACCAAGTTCTAGCTCCTGTCCTCAGCCTTTGTTCCCTCTTGTATCATCGGTAATACCTAAACAATTTCCCAGAAATTTTAACCCCTGTATTTCTGATGCAGTAAATAAGATCAAGTCAGTTACTGAGCTCCAGCTCTTGTCCTCCACCTTTGTTCCCTTGCACATCTTCGTTAGTAACCCATTAAATTTCATGAAATTTAAACCCGCCATACTTCTAACTGAGTAAGTAAAGATAACACATTTACCAAACTCTAGCTCTTGTCCTCCACCTTAGCCCTCTCTCGTATCTTCGCTAATAACCCATCAATTTTCCTCAAATTTTTACGCTCTGTATTTCAGACATAGTAAATAAGATGAAGTCAGTTACCCAGCTCCAGTTTCTGTCCGCCGCCTTAGTTCATTTGTACAAGTTCTTTGGTAACAGACCATTTTTCCCCAAATTAAATGCAGTTATACTTCAAAGGAGTAAATCAAATCAAAACAGTTATCGAGCTCCAGCTCTCGTCCCCCACCATATTTCTCATAACTTTGTAATGACTAATAAATTTTCCTGAAATTTTTAACATAGTTGTTTCAGACGTAGTAAATAAAGCTAGTGCAGTTACCGAGTTTTCAACTCTTGTTCCCTGCTTACCTCAATTGTACAAGTTCTTTATTATCCGATCAAATCACCTGAGATTTAAGATCACCATATTTCTAACGTAGTAAAATTAATCAGGACATTAGCCAAGCTCCATTTCCTCTGCCTTAGATCATCAAACATAAATATATATGATCAAGTCCCTCTCCAGCCTAACTCATTATCAGAGTAATCACCTAACCCCAACCTGCATAATTATCTTTTCACCACCTCCCACCTTCCTCCATCTCATCCAAGTCTCATAAATTAAAATGTAGCTGTTAATTTGCTTTCTTTCCCAGTTCAGAGCATATTCTCTGTAAGTTCAGATCAGTACTTAGTCTTGCATATTCTCTAGTTCTTTTCATTTTATATAAGACTTAAACAACTATTACTATGCATCCTATCATATTTTAACATGACTCATATATATATATATATATATATATATATATATATATATATATATATATATATATATATATATATATATATATATATATATATATATATATATATATACCCAACTCCTTCCTTCCATTACACGTCCCAGCATGTTCACCGTACATCTCACTACACTTTATACTTTACATGTTGTAGCATGTTTTCCGCGCATCTTGGTACCAACCCTTACAATCTCTCTCAATCCTTTACACGTCCCAGCATGTTCCCCGCCCAACTTGCAACCCTTTCTTACAATTTTCCTCCATCCCTCCACTACATGTTCTTACCCTTACCTTTTTCTTCTTCTTACCTGTTCTTGGGAGCCGGTCGGCCGAACGGACTGCATGCTGGGCTTGTGATCCTGTGGTCCCGGGTGTCGGGATCGGGCAGAGTTTCTTTCACCCTATGCCCCTGTTACCTAGCAGTAAAATAGGTACCTGGGTGTTAGTCAGCTATCACGGGCTGCTTCCTGGGGGTGGAGGCCTGGTCGAGGACCGGGCCGCGGGGACACTAAAAAGTCCCGAAATCATCTCAAGATAACCCGTTCATTACAGTCCCCAACATGTTCTCTATTCATCTTTTGCACTAATTCTTAAATTGTTGTTTCTGTCATTTTAGTAAGTAGATCATCGTTAACAACAACAACAGTAACATTACTAATTTTCAATGAGTTACTACAGCGCATTTAGTAGTTATCCATTTTTTTTTCAAAACCACGTCAATATAATCATTCTAAGACATCTTCGTACAATTAAAGATACTTGCCAGTGCACTAGGTCATTACTTACAGTCGCATCATAAGACATTCGATCTTAACTCAGCTTTATTAAACATACACCTTCAGTAGTCCAAGGTATCTTTTCAAGTCATTGTAAGCAATATTTCCATTAAACTTACTACAACATGTCATTATTCAGTGGCATAATTAAGTACTTGTTTTAGTCCCCAATGTAATAAGCAAATTATTCTATTAAGGATAAAGGAATCTTATTTAGAAGAGACATCGAGTTTATTACAACATTTAACATATACAGGTATTCAAGAAATTATATACAAGTGTTTAAGAAAATCGTAAACACATACAGTTAATCATAGTAGTTATGCAATTATTCAAGAAATCGTAAACACTACAGTCTTATATAGAATTAAACATTAGAATTTAGAAAATAATTATAAGTAAAACATGTATTTGACTTCACACAATGAAACTCTTTAGCTAGCAAGTTAAAAAATCCATCACAGGCACAGCAACCCCCCTCCCCTTCTCCAAAATAGATTAGTTTTTGTCCCTTAAATTCCTTTAAAACATAGAATGCATCACTATAAACATTATCATTGCAAATCAATTTAGGCCAGGACATTAGAAGTACTTCTTTGTCATTACAATAAGTCCTAACTGCTTCTACAGCATCCATTTGTTCAACCTGCATCCACTTACTCTCGCCGATATTTGAGTAATTATCTGTAGCTCATACCACATTAGTATGTCTTATCCTAATAAGGTTTTCAATAAAGGCCACACCAGAGAAAACACCAAGTACAGGATCCTGTCTTATAAATCTCATCACTGCCTCTATTTCTATCTTTTGGGGGGGTATGATATCCTATTTCTGGTCTCATCTTTATTAAATTTAACGGAAAAGATGGAAAGCTCTCCTCCATATGATCAATTAAACTCCAATGTTCGTCTTCTTCCATTTAGGGTGAATAATATTAAGCTCTTTCACAGTCTTACTATTTACCTGCTGTTGCAGTTCATCCTGGCTCATTATAGTATACACTTCTCGTTCTTCAGAACTCAACTTATTAATAAACCAGTTCGCAGCATTTGGAGATCCAATTTCATCCACAAATTTTCTTATAAAAAAATTATCCTTTAAGTTACATCCTATAGGCACTTCTTCAAATTCTGGAAATATGTATTTAAAAGTTGGTCTAGGTATAAAAGTACAAATTATTTTATCGCCTTTAAATAACAAAGAAATTTTCCTCATCTTAGCCTTACTAGGAATTTTCGTCAGCAACAACACTTGACAATTCTCATGTTTCTTGAGTACATCTGTAACACTCTCTTTAAAGCTAAATAAAACTATGTTACATTTTATCAATGGAAGTTCTTCTTTCAACCGTATAGAATCACGACCGAACAGTATCATTAAAACATTTTCACTTTTGCCAATAATCTTTGCTAAAGCCGGAACAATTTTCTTATGCGTACATTTATCAGTATGGGACATCACTTTATATGTCTGTTTTTCCACCAGTGGCATATTCCTCCACAAAACAGTCGAAGCTGGACTTTGCCATATTGTATCTGACACTAGATCAGGCGTACTTCCAAACCCTGGTAGAGTCTTCACATCCACCACATCGGGCAAATCTTTATATAAAAGAAAAATGCAATATTTAACACAGGGTCTATTAAATAATCATAATGTTTTCAAAACTAAAAGATTTTCAATAATAAGCAAAAATTATATCTCAACAAATATAAACAAGTACTGTAAATACATCATACAATAAGCACTTACTGTACACAGCAGCCATCGTTTCAAGTATGTCTTCTCACTGCAGGATCAAGATGGGGAGTTTATGGTAAGATATATCCCAACCTAGCTTATTACATCAGAGATAGTTATGCTCTGCCCCTCTCTCTTAGTTGTAGAGTTTCCAAATTAGTTATATGTATTTTTTTAGATCTACTAGTTTTAACTACGACATTCTCTTCCTTTTATTAGATCCACCCTCTACTTGTTTTTTCTCTCGCCCAGTCCCAGTAACATCTTCTCCGAGAGGTATACGAACCATTAATAATTTTTTTTATTATTCTTCAAAACATAAGCTAAATGGGCTAGTCCTGGAAAATAGTGTGTCTCCCATTCTTCTTCTTCTTTACTCCATCCTATTCCGTCATTAAACCCAATACCATATGGAATAATTTTACGCTAGATTAAATTATTATTTCTTGCTTGACGACAAATTTGTCTTATTGCAGATTTAAAATTCCAACGTTTAATAATATCTTTCCATAATCCTAGATCTTCATTAGAGCTACTATATTGAAATCCTATAATATGAGGCTTTATTTCTGTTTCTGGAGATAAAGCAAGTACTATACCACCAGGAGTTATATTATTCTGTACCACTTCACACTCGGAAACTTTACTGTAGGGATATTTTTCCCATAACAGTTGTGCAAATCCACCAGATAAATTATGAGGATTGTAGACAAGACAGTCTCCAGGTTTTAGAATTTCATCACTAGTAAAGTCGGCATCTATAATACACTTATTTAAACGCTTAAGCTTTGTTTGCATTTACATAGAACAATCCATCTTGAAGTAGGCAAAAAAAGTTTAGTACCTCTTCCTGTATACGCAGAAAAGTAGAGTTGACATTTAGACATTAAAAAAGGGAGAAATATAACACAAGTTTCTATTTTTGTTATTTAATATGTAAAAAATGTACAATGTATAAATTATTCTACAAACATTATTATTCCCAATCCATCTTCTCTTCTAAATTTGTAAAACTACTACTAACAAGCATTGTAACATTAGTATCAACAGACGTAGTAACGTTAACAGGTGTTGAAATAATTGCATCAGGCAACTTAGTGTTGATAGAAGGTGATGTAGCATCAGCGGTAGCAGGCGTTACCTGGAGGTGCTTCCGGGTCTTAGTGTCCCCGCGGCCCGGTCGTCGACCAGGCCTCCTGGTTGCTGGACTGATCAGCCAAGCTGTTCGACGCGGCTGCTCGCAGCCTGACGTATGAGTCACAGCCTGGTTGATCAGGTAATCCTAGCAGCATTAGTTGCGGACCCATTTTGAAGAACAGCTATGTATGGAATCTTATTTTCAAAGATGCCGTGGGTGGAAGACTGAGGAGGAACGATGTTTTTAGGACGTACAATAGGAGTAAAATACCTCGTTTTCGTAGTTTATGTCCAATTTTCTCAAGTATAGGCAAATATTTACTTTCCCATACTGGGCAGCTGTTCAAATAACTTGACATGCCAAACCTATATGGAATAATAATTCTCTTAATGCATCTTTTAAGAATGTAAACAAGGGCTTCCTTCAGAGCATTTTCAAACCAGCGCCATCTCTGATATTCTGTATCTTTTTCAAGTCCATCATAAATATGTTCATCCAAACTTCGTACTTCACATGGAGGATTTTCGTATGTTGGTAAAGTTGCAGGTCTACTAGCAAACTGAGTCACTAATCCAATAATAAGGGGTAGATGGGGATCTTCATCCATCCTGTTGTTGAATTCAGGTGGTTCTCCAATATGTATACTGCCGGGGTTACTGCGATAAGATACAACAGCACGGTTTTTGTAGGGAAAGTTTTCACGATGTAATCTTGCATATGGGTAACGATCCCACAATCCTTGCACAAGGTTCTACAAGGTAGCCAACTCCATCAAAATATTAAATATGTACCCAACTCAACTAATGATTAATCAGCCAATTACTCCATGGGATAACTGGGATCTATCAGTTGATTTTGTAAATGCGCCCAAGAAAGATAATGTGCACACTACATTATTAAAACAGTTAACACTGAAAAGCATCACTGAAAGTACTCAGAGTATGGGTAACGATGTTTATCAGTGCTATACCGACGGCTCTGTAGAAGAAGGTGGACGACGTACCGGATGTGCATGTAACATATTTGAACAATCTTCTCTCGTACATACAGCAATGAAGCGCGTCAATGACTGGGCAAGTACAACTCAAACCGAACTTGCAGGCATATACCTTGCCACGGAATTTTTAAAAGACAAAGGCTGTGGACTTATATACTGTGACTCGCAGAGTGCACTCCTGGCATTGAACGCACATAGTAGTGACACCCAGAAAATAGTCAGTGATATTCGAATGAATGTTTTAGCTGCCAAAGAAAACAGATTTGAGATTAAATTCCTATGGATACCATCACATGTTGGCATCTCAAGGCATGATACTGTTGATATGCTTGCTAAGACAGCCTGCAGAAAACCAGTGTTAGAAATTGATATGGGTGTTTCATTAGCAGTGACAAAGAGAATACTTAAACAAATATCTAATGAAAATCTCTCCGATCTAACAAATTCATAAAGACCTGAAAGTTGTAGCATTAAATATTATGATAGATATCGTGAGGAGACATTCACATATGGGACTAATAGAACAAGAACCCGGCAATGTGATGTTATAGTGGCCAGAATACGCCTGGGATATAGACGTATCTGGCAGCTTTCTCAAAACCCAAATGTCGAGTACACAATGTGTCAACTTTGTGAAAGAGAAAACATGCACTCTCTTGAACATTATATTGTAGAATGTCCCATACTGACTGACTTTCGCCCTCCTGGGCTAAGGTATGCTGAACTCTGTAATTACTATATGAGTACTGGAACACTTGATGATATATTGGACTTGTATCCAAGATTGACCATGTAATATATCAATTATACAATGTATATATATGATGTAACTATATAACCTGAGCTTGTAAAAGCACCTTCATCACCTTCAGTGATTAAGTGCTTAATTGCACACTAGTTTCTTTATCAGCTATCTCACCCTGTCAGAGTAAATGCGACAAATGTATGTGAATGCATGTTTGTGTATATATGTATGTATATGTGTGTGTGTGTGTATGTATATGTATGGGTATAAAGTATATATGGAAGCTGATCAGAATTACATTTCACCTTTGTGAATGTTAATGACACTATGTAAAAGACACAACAAACACTTTATGTATGGCATACGTAAATCTGTGTATCTATGTATTTACGTATGTAGGTTAGCTTAGCATTTTAAAAGTACCGAATCACCTTCTGTGGTTGAGTGTTCAATAAACCCTTGAACTATATGTTTAACTCTTCTCTAACCCTGTCCATGGAGGACAGAAGAAAATGTATATATGTTGGTTAGCATTGTAAATGTGTGGCCACGTCTGTGGTAGAAAAAAGAAAATCCTTGCACAATTTTACACATTTGTACACTCGTTGCATCAATATCGTACAATAAACAGTCGTGATTATTGTAGACAGATAGAGAGGCAAAGTCTCCAACAATAGTCTTAATCTCCATAGCTATGAACGTCCGAGCTTGAAGTAGATTCTGTCATCCAAGAAGAGAAGGATACCGTAAGAGGACCACTCTGGAGAAGCATATATACATCTTTCAGGATGCGCGGGGAAATACTGCACACACAAAGGGTTGCCGAGTATTGCTCTTCCTCTGCATAATCTCCTCGTTAAACAGTAATTTAACTTCCACTCCGTAGGTTTTTAACTGTTTATACATATCTTCAATAACAGGAAGATAAGTGTTTTCCCAAACTTCATCTCTTCTAACACAGGTACGCCCAATTCCTGTTTGTATTATAACTCTCATAATTTGAGGAGACTCCTTGATAAAGTTAAATAAATCTTTCATACCATTCTTGAAGTAGACGAGACGATTAATGGATGTATCTTCGTTTTATCCAGCGAGCATGTTTCCGTCTTTTGATTTTTCTATAATTCCCTGAGCAATGTTATTACTTTCTATAGGTAATCCAATACCATATTGAATGGCTATAGCAACAATATACAGAAGATTTTCTCCTTTAGAGGTATGAATTGTTCCTGGTACTGGACGATCTTCAGGGATACATCTCTTAAGACTGTACAAGGGTCGGCGAACATTATAAGCGTCGGCATGAGGATATTTCTTGGCTAAGTCTAGGGCCATTCCTCGGGGAACACAGGATATACAGTTCACTCCATACACAATACAGGTTTCATTATTACAAATCAAATCGTCGGTTAAATAACCCTGACAAGTTGTCAGAACA
Organism: Procambarus clarkii; assembly: GCF_040958095.1. Taxonomy (NCBI): domain Eukaryota; kingdom Metazoa; phylum Arthropoda; class Malacostraca; order Decapoda; family Cambaridae; genus Procambarus; species Procambarus clarkii. Next base: position 8,759,761 of record NC_091230.1, on the reverse strand, counting down.
GTACCATGGTGAATTTTCTTCCTCGTAAGGTAGTAGACACGATCCAGATAGTCGTAATAATAGCCCTAACGTGAGGTCCGCGCTCTTATATTGGAGGAATGTAAAAGTTACCACTCATTTTGAATATATTAATAAGGATTTTTTTGATACCCTAGAATATTATTATATATGACATTATAACTAATAGTATATTTTATTTAAGATATAGATGCTTTTAAAAATATTTTAAAAATTAGATTAAATAAGAATTTTCTAATATATATATATATATATATATATATATATATATATATATATATATATATATATATATATATATATATATATATATATATATATATATATATGTATATATATATATATATATATATATATATATATATATATATATATATATATATATATATATATATATATATATATATATATATATATACCTCTAGCTGGAAGAAGGGGGACCCATAGCCTCGGAGGAAACCACGCATAACGCATTAGAGGGAATGTTTAGATCCCCTCCAATACAGTTTCTGTGTGCTTTTCTCCTACCACCCCCTTCCTTTTTTATTTTTTGTGCTTTATTATGCATTTGATGGTTACAAGATATACATGGGTTGATACAAAAATAATAATGCAAAAAGGTGCTTAAAGGTAAAGGCACCACTTACACACACATATATATATATATATATATATATATATATATATATGTGTGTAGCAATGTACGATATTTATTTTTAGGGATATATATACTTGCTTATCCTACTCTAATAGTTAGTGCTGCCCTCACATGATGGATCCTTTGTGCGCCAGGAAGTTTTTCAGTATAGAAAGCCTTAAACGTGCAGGAGTTAGGCTACAAACATTTGTGGATTGGCCTGTTAAGTGGTTAAACCTATAGACTTAGTTGAAGATGGATTCTATTATCTCCGCAATAGTGATTACTGTTTGTGTGCATTTTGTTATTGTATAGTAGGTGCATGGATTGTTGGTGATACCCCCCGAAGACGCCATAAGATGATTAATCAAGACTGTACCTTTATTAGAGGCAAGAGGAGTGACAATGTTTCTTTAGATGTGTCTGAGATAGCTTTCCAATATGGACTGGAATTTGTTTCCCTTAAAATCGAACTGGGAAATAAGAAAATCAGTGATAGTAGTAAGTATATATTCTTACGATGTATTTTTATGTCAGTCTTATATACTTTGTACAAACTTGCTTTAATAGGTTCTTCCTCTTCTTCTAAAGAATATTTTATATAACTATATTATATTTTAGGTGGTGCACCTCCCAAGGATGATCTGGGATTGATAAAATTTAGGAATTCGCTGGGTCCAGGAATGGTAACTTATAAACGTCGCCTAGAGACATTTGATATGACATGGCCTGGAAGAGTCAAACAAACTTCTCACGAGCTGGCTGAAGCTGTTTTTTTTTATTGCGGTATGAAGTGTTTAACTATTTTAAAATTTAATAGAGTTATAAGTAAGGAATAATGAATATTAGTTCAAAGATAATAACGAGATGATACTGGATTGTTTTTATGGTTTTGAGGTCTGCTGAATCATGGATCATGGTCTGCTGTTTTCACTGTGCCTGTGGAATATGCAACTGGAGACCAGAAGATGATCCTTGGACGTTACATGCGAGATGTAGTCCTGAATGTGCCTACATTATTCTTCCAAGGGGCAAGGAATTTGTTAAGAATGCAGGATTGACATTACGACTACCTATAAAACCTATAGACGATGATTTAATTAATATCCTAATGGAGGGTATGGATAAGTTCAAAAATCTGATTTATCAAAAATTAATACCTGTTGAGAGTATAAGATATGCTTTAAATCAGTACCTTAAGGAATCCAGGGATTTATTACCTTTGATTATACAAAGTAGATGTCTAGAAATAGTGTTGAGGTATATGCAAGAGGGTACAGATATTTATTTACGGGTACGGGAAATAATTTATGAAGGAGTGGATGATAAAGAGGAACAAGAAGTTACACCTAAAGATCTGGGACTGAAAACTTTACCTGAGACTTGTAATAGCACTGTTGAAAACAAGGATTGTACAGAACAATCTTGGGAAGAAGATATTTTATGCAGAGTTTGTATGGATAAAAATATAAATAATGTAATACTACAGTGTAAACATATAGTGACATGCAGTGGTTGTCTTTTATCTCTGAAATGCTGTCCAATTTATAGAGAAAATATTTCATATATAATAAATTCAATTGCTTGTTGAATACCTGTATATGATTTCTTGAATACCTGTATATGTTAAATGTTGTAATAAACTCGATGTCTCTTCTAAATAAGATTCATTTATCCTTAATAGAATAATTTGCTTATTACATTGGGGACTAAAACAAGTACTTAATTATGCCACTGAATAATGACATGTTGTAGTAAGTTTAACGGAAATATTGCTTACACTGACTTGAAAAGATACCTTGGACTACTGAAGGTGTATGTTTAATAAAGCTGAGTTAAGAAAAGAATGCCTTATAATGCGACTGTAAGTAATGACCTAGTGCACTGGCAAGTATCTTTAATTGTACGAAGATGTCTTAGAATGATTATATTGACGTAGTTTTGAAAAAATGGATAACTGCTAAATGCGCTGTAGTAACTCATAGAGAATTAGTAATGTTACTGTTGTTGTTTTTAACGATGATCTACTCACTAAAATGTCAGAAACAACTAGTTTAAGAATTAGTACAAAAGATGAATAGAGAACATGTAGGGGACTGTAATGAACGGGTAAGAACAAGTAGCGGAGTGATGGAGGAAAATTGTAAGAAAGGGTTGCAAGTTGGGCGGGGAAGATGCTGGGACATGTAAAGGAATGATAAAGATTGTAAGCGGCAGTACCAAGATGTGCAGAAAACATGCTACAACATGTAAAGTAGAAAGCATAGTGAGATGCGCGGTGAACATGCTGGGACGTGTAAAGGACTGAGAGATTGTAAGGGTTGGTACCAAGATGCGCGGAAAACATACTACAACATGTAAAGTATAAAGTGTAGTGAGATGCACGGTGGACATGCTGGAACGAGTAATGGAAGGAAGGAGTTGGGTATATTTACATATGAGTCATGTTAAAATATGATAGGATGCATAGTAATAGTTGTTTAAGTCTTATATCAAATGAAAAGAACTAGAGAATATGCAAGACTAAGTACTGATCTGTACTTACAGAGAATATTCTATGAACTGGGAAAGAAAGCAAATTAACAGCTACATTTTAATTTATGAGACTTGGATGAGATGGAGGAAGGTGGGAGGGGTTGAAAAGTTAATTATGCAGGTTGGGGTTAGGTGATTACTCTGATAATGAGTTAGGCTGGAGAGGGACTTGATCGGAAATATTTATGTTTGATGATCAAAGGCAGAGGAAATGGAGCTAGGCTAATATCCTGATTAATTTTACTACGTTAGAATTATGGTGATCTTAAATCTCAGGTGATTTGGTCGGATAATAAAGAACTTGTACAAATGAGCTAAGCAGGGAACAAGAGTAGAAAACTCGGTAACTGCACTGGCTTTATTTACTACGTCTGAAACAACTATGTTAAAAATTTCAGGAAAATTTATTGGTTATTACAAAGTTATGAGAGAGAACTAAGGTGGGGGACAAGAGCTGGAGCTTGTTAACTGTTTTGATTTGATTTACTACCTTTAAAGTATATCTGCTTTAAATTTGCGGAAAAATGGTCTGTTTCTAAAGAACTTGTACAAATGAACTAAGGTGGGGAACAAGAGCTGGAGCTCGGTAACTGACTTGATCTTATTTACTGTATCTGAAATACAGGGATTAAAATTTCTGGGAAATTGTTTAGGTATTACCAAAGATACGAGAGGGAACAAAGGCTGAGGACAGGAGCTAGAACTTGGTATTTGTTAGGATCTTATTACTACGTCTGAAATATGACTGTTTAAAATTAGGCTAAAATTGGGCGAAAAGTAGCGAAAATGCTAGCTCTAACAAATTTTGGTCTTCAATTGGACTCTGATTATTTTTTATCATGAACTGGACTCCGAATATTTTGGACACAAAATGGACTCTGACGAATTTTTGATATAAAATGGACTCTGATGAAAATTGGTTTGAAAATGGACTCTGTCTAATTTTCACAGATTACAGGACTCTAAATTTTTTCGGGCACAAACTGAACTTTGAATAACTTAGGTTAACAACTGGACTCTGACGAATTTTTGTCGTTAATTGGACACTGATTATTTTTGGGTATAAACTGGAGTTCTGAATAATTTTCTGTCTTTACTGGACTCTGGCTAATTTTCGATCTTAAATGAACTCTGCCTAATTTTCGTAGATTACAGGATTGTGAATATTTTCTGGCACAAACTGGACTCTGAAGAATTTTGCTCACAAAGTGGACTCTGAAGAATTTAAATTAATAACAGGACTCTGTTAATTTTCAAGGTAAAACTTGACTCAGATTATTTTCAGGCATAAACTGTCTCTGACTATTTTTTGGGTCTTACAGGTGAAACAGCCGTAAATGGTTATAAAACTTAAAGTCACGACTAAGACAATATTTTCTGAAAATGGTCTTTTTACAAAATTTGGTCATAAACATATAAATAAACTTGTATGATTATTTGAAACTCAGAAATATTTTCTTAAAACTGAACTCTAAAAAAATTGAATTTTCCCAATAAGAACTGTTAACAAACTTCTATGAATAATTTTCTTCATAAGAACTTTTAACAAACTTTTATGAACATATTCTCAGAAAATGGTATTTGAAAAATACACGGTTTTGAAAACTGGTAAAATATGTCCATAGAGTTTACCCGGAAACTGTGTGACTTAAACACGATATTTCTAAAATTTTTCTATAAGATTTTCCTACTTATTTTCCTCATAAGAACTCTTAACAAACTTCTAAGATCTCAGAAATTATTTTCCCCATAAGATTTCCTAAATTCCAAATCAAGTGACAGGCCAAATTCACCTGGAAACCTTGACACGCAAATCGGGAATTTTGAATTTCTCCCATAAGAACTCTTAACTAACTTCTATGAACATATTTTCATCATAAGCACTCTTAACAAACTTCTATGAACATATTTTCATCATAAGAACTTTTAACAAACTTCTAAATTCTCGGAAATTATTTTTCTCTAAGAATTCCTTAATTCCAAATCAGTGACCGGCCAAATTCACCTGAAAACCCTCACACGCAAAACGGGAATTTCCCGACCAAAAAAATTCCTGTTTAGCATGTCATCCCTACTACTGTACATAACTAGTCTTCTGACCACTTATTCACGCTGATCCTTAAAAAAGGATTGAAACTAGGGACTTTATCCCCAACATCTAGATCTCACAAGAACACCTGCTATGGTAAGAGATCCGAATTCGTTTTTCACCAGTCAATTGCATTACTAGGAGAACTCGATCAAGAAAAATCTTGATGGCTACAAGATGACCTGGACAGATTGAATGAATGGTCCAACAAATGGCTGCTCAAGTTCAACTCGAGTAAATGCAAAGTAGTGAAACTAGGCGGCGGGAGATGAAACTTCATCTCCCATACAGAATGGGAGATGAAGTACCTCATGAAACGGACAGAGAGAAAGATCTAGGGGGTTGATATCACACCAAACCTGTCTCCTGCAGCACACATAAAATGAATTACGTCTGCGACGTAATTCATCGCAGACCTCGTAATTCGTAAATGAATTATGAGACTGGCTAACATCAGAACAGCTTTCAAGAACCTGTATAAGGAATCATTCGGAATCTTGTATACCACATATGTAAGACCAATCCTGGAGTATGCGGCCTCAGCATAGGAGCCCGTACCTTATGAAGCACAAGACGAAGCTGGAAAAAGTCCAGAGGTATGCCAGTAGACTAGTCCCGGAGCTAAGAGGCATGAGTTACAAGGAAAGGCTGCGAGAGATGCACCTTACGACAGTAGAAGAGAGAAGAGTAAGGGGAGACATGATCATTACCTACAAAATCCTCAGGGTTATTGACAGGGTAGATACGGATAAATTTTTCAACACTGGTGGTATGCGAACAAGGGGACACAGGTGGAAACTGAGTACCCAAATGAGCCACAGGAACGTTAGAAAGAACTTTTTCAGTGTCAGAGTAGTTAACAGGTGGAATGCATTAGGCAGTGATGTGTTGGAGGCTGACTCCATACACAGTTTTAAATGTAGATATGATAGAGCCCAGTAGGCGCAGGAATCTGTACACCAGTTGATTGAAGGTTGAGAGGCGGGACCAATGAGCCAGAGCTCAACCCCCCCAAGCACAAATAGATGACTACAAATAGGTGAGGTGAGTACACACACGCGCACACACACACACACACCTTGATGTTAGAAAGGCTGTTGGTCCAGACGGGATCTCGCCATGGGTACTGAAAGAGTGTGCAGAGGCACTTTGCTTGCCACTCTCCATAGTGTATAGTAGGCCACTGGAGACGGGAGACCTACCAGAAATATGGAAGACGGCAAATGTGGTCCCAATATACAAAAAGGGCGACAGGCAAGAGGCATTGAACTACAGGCCAGTGTCCTTAATTTGTATACCATGCAAGGTGATGGAGAAGATCGTGAGAAAAAACCTGGTAGCACATCTGGAGAGAAGGGACTTCGTGACAAATCGACAACATCGGTTCAGGGAGGGTAAATCTTGCCTGACTGGCTTAATAGATAACCTGGTCTGGCTATGACCAGGTAACAGATTAAGCAAGAAAGAGAGGGCTGGGCGGACTGCATTTTCTTGGATTGTCGGAAAGCCTTTGACACAGTACCGCATAAGAGGCTGGTACATAAGCTGGAGAGACAGGCAGGTGTAGCTGGTAGGGTGCTCCAGTGGATAAGGGAGTACTTAAGCAATAGGAAGCCGGGAGTTACGGTAAGGGGTGAGACCTCTGATTGGCGTGAAGTCACCAATTTAGTCCCACAGGGCTCTATACTCGGTCCTATCTTGTTTCTGATATATGTAAATGATCTCCCGGAGGGTATAGATTCATTTCTCTCAATGTTTGCAGACGATGCCAAAATTATGAGAAGGATTAAGACAGAAGAGGACTGTTTGAGGCTTCAAGAAGACCTAGACAAACTGCAGGAATGGTCGAACAAGTGGTTGATAGAGTTTAACCCAACCAAATGTAATATAATGAAGATAGGTGCAGGGAGCAGGAGGCCAATACAAGGTATTATCTGGAAGAGGAAATTCTTCAGGAGTCAGAGAAAGAAAAAGATTTGGGAGTTGATATCACGCCAGACCTGTCTCCTGCAGTGCATATCAAGAGGATAACATCAGCGGCATATGCCAGGCTGGCCAACATACGAACGGCATTCAGAAATTTGTGTAAAGAATCATTCAGAACTTTCTATACCACATATGTCAGGCCAATCCTGGAGTATGCAGCCCCAGCATGGAGTCCGTATCTAGTCAAGGATAAGACTAAACTGGAAAAGGTTCAAAGATTTGCCACCAGACTAATACCCGAGCTGAGAGGTTTGAGCTACGAGGAGAGACTACGGGAATTAAACCTCACTTCGCTGGAAGACAGAAGAGTTAGGGGGGACATGATCACCACATTCAAGATTCTCAAGGGAATTGATAGGGTAGATAAAGACAGGCTATTTAACACACGGAGCACACGCACAAAGGGACACAGGTGGAAACTGAGCGCCCAAATGAGCCACAGAGATATTAGAAAGAACTTTTTTAGTGTCAGAGTGGTTGACAAATGGAATGCATTAGGAAGTGATGTGGTGGAGGCTGACTCCATACACAGTTTCAAGTGTAGATATGATAGAGCCCAATAGGCTCAGGAATCTGTACACCTGTTGATTGACGGTTGAGAGGCGGGACCAAAGAGCCAGAGCTCAACCCCCGCAAGCACAACTAGGTGAGTACAACTAGGTGAGTACACACACACACCCACACACACAGGGGGTGCCTGGTAGCCTGGTTGATAGCATTCAAGACTCGTAATTCTGTGGTGCAGGTTCGATTCCCGAACCAGGCAGAAACAAATGGACAAAGTTTCTATCACCCTGAATGCCTCTGTTACCTAGCAGTAAATAGGTACCTGGGAGCTAGTCAGCTGTCACAGGCTGGTTCCTGGAGGTGTGTGTGTGGTGTGGAAAAAAAAGTAGTTAGTAAACAGTTGACTCACAGTTGAGAGGCGGGCCGAAAGAACAAAGCTCAAACACAACAAGGTGAATACAACTAGGTGAATACACACACACACACACAGAGTCCAGTCGAGTCTGCCGTCGAGGGAGGTTCACGGGGTCGCACTCTACGATAAACGCCAATATGTTTGGGTTAATTAAGGCTTCAGTGACAGATCACAGATCTAGGGGTATCACAAAGTGTATAACCGCCTCGAATAGGAAAGAAAAATACAGTGCTATCATTTGAACTTTGTTTTTAAACAGTGAATTCCCCAGACAGGCCACGTGAGAGGGCCACGAGGCTTTGTTTACATTTGGGCTCCAGTGATCAGTGGTACAGTAAATTAGTGAACTGTAACACAACAGACACAACGATACAGTGACTGACTCCAGAGCTTTGTATTAAATAGAGAAGAACCGCCATCATCAATCTACTGGAACTTAGTGAATCACCATGTGGGAGGAGACGACGGATCACCTCGTCATCCAAACATCGTATTTATTCATCTCGTTGTGCGAGCAGGAGGCTGACTGGTAGGTACTCCTCTTTGGTCAATTATTCAGGTGTACAGAGTGAGGTAAAATATTAACAAGTTCTTGTTCAGTATATCATATATAAATAAAATCTCAAAGTGACTTATTTTGGGTAGAGGTTGACACTTACGGGACTCTCGTGACACATGCACACACGAACGCATGCACGCGCATATACGTATGCACACACACATGCACGCACACGCAAAAACATACACACACACATGCACACACACACACAAACGTTCAGTCAGGGTAGAAAGGATTAACACCTTTTGTGGAAAGGGGATAAGACCTCACTCATACTCCACCCCCTCTCTTACCCCTCATCTCACTAACCCAATACACTCCCTCCCCCCACTTTCACTTCACCCCCACCACGACTGACCACAAATACACGCACACACACACACACAGAAAAAACAGAGAAGCAAAGGAAAAATCCGTGGTTTAATAGGGAATGTATGAAAGCAAAGGAGCTGAATAAAAGGGCATGGAGGAACTTCCGTAATAACAGAACACCAGAAAGTAGAGAGAGATACCAGAGAACCAGGAACGAGTATGTTAGTGTGAGAAGAGCAGCTGAGAAAAGGTATGAAAATGATATAGCTAATAAAGCCAAGACCGAACCAAAGCTACTACACAGTCACATCAGGAGGAAGACAACAGTGAAGGAACAGGTGATGAAACTTAGGGTGGCCGAGGACAGGTACACAGAGAATAACAAAGAGGTGTGTGAAGAACTCAACAAAAGGTTCCAGGAGGTCTTTACAATAGAACAGGGAGAAGTCACGGCGCTAGGAGAGGTGGCAGCAAACCAGGTGACCTTGGAAAGGTTCGAAATTACAAGAGATGAGGTGAAGAAGCACCTATTGGAGCTGGATGTGAGAAAAGCTGTTGGGCCGGATGGAATCTCACCATGGGTATTGAAAGAGTGTGCAGGCGCACTTTGCTTGCCACTCTCCATAGTGTATAGTAGGTCACTGGAAACGGGAGACCTACCTGAAATATGGAAGATTGCTAATGTAGTACCAATATTTAAAAAGGGTGACAGACAAGAGGCACTGAACTACAGGCCAGTGTCCTTAACTTGTATACTATGCAAGGTGATGGAGAAGATTGTGAGAAAAATCCTAGTAACACATCTGGAGAGAAGAGACTTCGTGACAACCCATCAACATGGGTTCAGGGAGGGTAAATCTTGCCTTACAGGCTTGATAGAATTCTACGATCAGGTGTCAAAGATTAAGCAAGAAAGAGAAGGATGGGCGGACTGCATTTTTTTTGACTGTCGGAAAGCCTTTGACACAGTACCCCATAAAAGGTTGATGCATAAGCTGGAGAAACAGGCAGGAGTAACTGGTAGGGCGCTCCAGTGGTTAAGGGAGTACCTAAGCAATAGGAAGCAGAGAGTTATAGTGAGGGGTGAGACCTCAGAATGGCGTGAAGTCACCAGTGGAGTCCCACAGGGCTCTGTGCTTGGACCTATCCTGTTTCTGATATACGTAAATGATCTCCCAGAAGGTATAGACTCATTCCTCTCAATGTTTGCTGACGACGCCAAAATTATGAGAAGGATTAAGACAGAGGAGGACAGCTTGAGGCTTCAAGAAGACCTGGACAAGCTGCAGGAATGGTCGAACAAATGGCTGTTAGAATTTAACCCAAGCAAATATAATGTAATAAAGATAGGGGTAGGAAGCAGAAGACCAGATACAAGGTATCACTTGGGAGATGAAATACTTCAAGAGTCCGAGAGAGAGAAAGACCTGGGGGTTGATATCACGCCAGACCTGTCCCCTGAAGCTCATATCAAGAGGATAACATCAGCAGCATATGCCAGGTTGGCTAACATAAGAACGGCCTTTATAAACTTGTGCAAGGAATCTTTCAGAACATTATATACCACATATGTCAGACCAATCCTGGAGTATGCGGCTCCAGCATGGACTCCATATCTAGACAAGTATAAGACTAAACTGGAAAATGTTCAAAGGTTTGCCACTAGACTAGTACCCGAGCTGAGAGGTATGAGCTACTAGGAGAGACTACGGGAATTGAACCTCAATTCATTGGAAGACAGAAGAGTTAGGGGGACATGATCACCACATTCAAGATTCTCAAGGGAATCGACAGGGTTGATAAAGACAGGCTATTTAACACAAGGGACACACGCACTAGGGGACACAGGTGGAAACTGAGTGCCCAAATGAGCCACAGAGATATTAGAAAGAACTTTTTTAGTGTCAGAGTGGTTGACAAATGGAATGCATTAGGAAGTAATGTGGTGGAGGCTGACTCCATACACAGTTTCAAGTGTAGATATGATAGAGCCCAATAGGCTCATGAACCTGTACACCTGTTGATTGACGGTTGAGAGGCAGGACCAAAGAGCCAGAGCTCAACCCCCGCAAGCACAACTAGGTGAGTACACACACCTGACCAGAAGTGATCATCTCCGCCCCCTCCCACCCTCCAGTTACCCATACATCTCCCATACACACACTCTCCCCCCTCCTCCCTCTCTCCCCCTTTCAACCCCTCCCTCTCTCCCCCTCTCAACCCCTCTCTCCCTCCCTCTCTCTCTCTCTCTCTCTCTCTCTCTCTCTCTCTCTCTCTCTCTCTCTCTCTCTCTCTCTCTCTCTCTCTCTCTCTCTCTCACACCCCACTTGCACTCCTCTCTCCACCCACCCCTTCTCTTGCTCTCCTCCTGACAAATCCTATCACAGCATAACAGGAATAGGGGCAAGCATGATGACCAGAGGAAACAGGGAACAGGGAAAGGTCAAGGTGATGAAATGAAGGAAATGTTTGCCCAGTTTGTGGAGAATATCAAGAGTGAGATGCAGGGAATGATGCAGGAAATGAAGAATGAAATAAGCAACCTGAAAAGAGAACTAACAGCAGCAAAAGAGGAGATTAGAGCCCTCAAAGAGAACAGTGTTGATGCTGAGACTCAGATAATCATCCAGGGGGAAAGTGGAAATAGTATACTGGAAGGGAATGCCACTATAAAAGCAACATTTGCAGAAATGCTAAAAAATAACTCTGAAGTAATGTCCTCAATGATAGAGGTGGCCATGAAAACAGCCACCTCACAGGAAGCAGCACACTCCACTAGCCAGCTGCTGGAAAGCAAAAGATCAGTGCTAGCTGTGGGTATTAAAGAGCAGGAAGGATCCAACAAGACAGAGTGGAATGATAAGGACAAAGCAGCAGTGAATGAAATACTGAAGACACTAGAGATGGAAGGGGCTGAGCATAGAATTGAGAAGATTTTCAAGCTAGGCTGGTACAACAAAGACCGAGATCGTGTGTTGAAGATAGTGTTTGCAAACGAGAACACAATGGAGTTGATTCTAACCAGGAAAAGCCGCCTGCAACATGTGGGAGAATTAAAAAAAGTATTCCTCCAGAGGGACATGACGAGGGAGGAGAGAGTTATGGCGGCAGAAGCAAGGAAGAGGCGCTGGGTGAGAGGGGAAAACCAGGAACTCACAGCTCCCAACACATCATCCCCAGAGGTAAGGGGGAACTCATAACTAGCTACCCAGTAACACGAGAGGGGAGGGCAACCACACCACCCTCCTCTGTATAGAAACCCCCCCTACCCCAAACCCTCCCTGCCCCCACTCAAATTATCAGCCATATCTCCCTACCCCCACACCCTATTCCCACTCTGCTACCCCTCCCCTTCTCAAGCCATGTCCCCCCTTCCCCCTTTTCCTTTCAGTCCTCCCTCCCCCTTCATCCCATTCCCTCTCTGCCCCCCCCCCCCCCTTCACTTGACCCCCCCGCCCCTCACCCCAGTATCCTCTGAGACCCTGTTATCCACCTCACAATTCCTCACACCCATGGAACAGCTTTCCCCACCAGCAGAACACTCAATAAGGAGGCGATATGAGAAGGGACAGAAAAAAGTGAGCCTCAGGGCAATACCTGGTTGATACCTGGTTGATGGGGTTCTGGGAGTTCTTCTACTCCCCAAGCCCGGCCCGAGGCCAGGCTCGACTTGTGAGAGTTTGGTCCACCAGGCTGTTGCTTGGAGCGGCCCGCAGGGCCACGTACCCACCACAGCCCGGCTGATCCGGAACTTCTCTTAGAAAACCGTCCAGTTTTGTCTTGAAGATGTCCACGGTTGTTCCGGCAATATTTCTTATGCTCGCTGGGAGGACGTTGAACAACCGCGGACCCCTGATGTTTATACAGTGCTCTCTGATTGTGCCTATGGCACCTCTGCTCTTCACTGGTTCAATCTTGCATTTTCTTCCATATCGTTCACTCCAGTACGTTGTTATTTTACTGTGTAGATTTGGGACCTGACCCTCCAGTATTTTCCATGTGTATATTATTTGGTATCTCTCTCGTCTCCTTTCTAGAGAGTACATTTGGAGAGCTTTGAGACGATCCCAATAATTTAGGTGTTTTATCTCGTCTATGCGTGCCGTATATGTTCTCTGTATTCCCTCTATTTCAGCAATCTCTCCTGCTCTGAAGGGGGAAGTGAGTACTGAGCAGTACTCGAGACGGGACAGCACAAGTGACTTGAAGAGTACAACCATTGTGATGGGATCCCTGGATTTGAAAGTTCTCGTAATCCATCCGATCATTTTTCTGGCTGACGCGATATTTGCTTGGTTATGCTCCCTAAACGTTAGATCGTCGGACATCATTATTCCCAAATCCTTGACATGCTGTTTTTCTACTATGGGAAGATTCGATTGTGTTTTGTACCCTGTATTATGTTTCAGATCCTCATTTTTGCCGTACCTGAGTACCTGAAATTTATCACTGTTAAACATCATGTTATTTTCTGCTGCCCAATCAAAAACTTTGTTGACATCTGCTTGTAGTTTTTCAATGTCTTCAGCAGAGGTAATTTTCATGCTGATTTTTGTGTCATCTGCAAAGGACGACACGAAGCTGTGACGTGTATTTTTGTCTATATCAGATATGAGAATAAGGAACAGTAGCGGTGCAAGGACTGTACCTTGAGGTACAGAGCTTTTAACATCGCTTGGACTCGATTTTATCTGATTGACTGTTACTCTTTGTGTTCTGTTCGACAGGAAATTGAGTATCCAGCGTCCTACTTTTCCAGTTATTCCCATTGACCTCATTTTGTGAGCTATCACCCCATGGTCACATTTGTCGAACGCCTTTGCAAAGTCTGCGTATACAACATCTGCATTTTGCTTTTCTTCTAGGGCTTCTGTGATTTTGTCATAGTGGTTGAGTAACTGTGACAGACAGGATCTTCCCGCTCTAAATCCAAGTTGTCCTGGATTGTGCAATTCATTGTTTTCCATAAAACTAGAAATTTGATTCCTAATCACTCTTTCAAACACTTTTATTATGTGTGATGTTAGTGCAACTGGCCTATAATTTTTTGCCAAGGCTTTACTCCCCCCCTTGTGCAACGGAGCTATATCTGCAGATTTAAGTGCTGCTGGTATCTCCCCTGTATCCAGGCTCTTTCTCCATATTACGCTGAGTGCTCTCGCTACTGGTACTTTACATTTCTTTATGAATATTGAATTCCATGAGTCAGGCCCAGGAGCTGAGTGCATAGGCATATTATCAATTTCTCTTTCAAAGTCTTCCGAGTTTGTGGTAATATCCGTTATATTATCTGCAGCTTGAATGTCATTCATAAAGAAGCTGTCTGGGTCATCAACTTTCATGTTGTTTATTGGTGTGCTAAACATAGCCTCATACTGGCTTCTTAGAATTTCACTAATCTCTTTGTTGTCCTCTGTGTACGTACCTTCATTTGTAATTAACGGTCCAATACTGGTCGAGGTTTTGGATTTTGATTTTGCGTATGTGAAAAAATATTTCTACACTAACATAGATGGAATTACAAATAAAGCAAATGAGCTTGGAGAATGGGTAATAGAGGAAAACCCAGACATAATAGCACTCAAAGAAACCAAGTTAACGAAAACCATAACTAATGCAGTGTTCCCACAGGAATATTATGTTATGAGGAAAGAGAGAGAGAAGGAAGAGGCGGAGGTGATGTTCCTCTGCTGGTAAGAAAGGGCTGGGACTTTGAGAAGATGGTTATTCAGGGCTGTGAGGGTTTCAGTGACGACATAGCAGGTACCATAACAACTGGAGAACAAAAAAGTTTAGTCGTAGTCATATATAATCCACCACCAAATGACAGAAGACCCAGACAGGAATATGATAGAAACATTATGGCCACCATTAACATAATAGAGAGAGCAGCTTCTCTTCCAGCCAGAATGGATCTGGACTACTAATCATGGGATACTTCAACCACAGGAAAATAGACTTGGAGAACAGGGATCCGCATGGAGGACCAGAAACATAGAGAGCTAAGCTGCTGGATGTGGCAACAAGACACTTTCTAAGCCAGCACATCAAGGAACCAACAAGAATGAGAGAAGATGAACCAGCAATGCTCGATCTGATATTTACCCTAAATGAGAGGGATGTAAGGGAAGTTAAGATGGAAGCATCCTTGAGAATGAGTGACCACAGTGTATTAAATTTTGAGTACCTGGTAGAGCTAGGAATTATCTCCCCAAAAAAAGAACTAGGAAACAAAAGGCTGGCTTACCGTAAGGGGAAATATGAGAATATAAGACGTTTCCTAAGGGAAACCTTGGGACACAGACCTCAGAGCTAAGTCTGTACAAGATATGATGGACTATGTCACCTAAAAGTGTTAGGAGGCAGTAAACAGGTTCATCCCGTCCCAAAGGGAAAAATCCGAGAGGCAAAAGAAGAATCCATGGCATAATAGGGCATGTATGGAAGCAAAGGGACTGAACAAAAGGGCGTGGAGGAACTTCTGGAATAACAGAACACCAGAAAGTAAAGAGAGATACCAGAGAACCTGGAATGAGTATGTTAGGGTTAGAAGAGACGCAGAAAAAATTTATTAAAATGATATAGCAAACAAAGCCAAGACCGAGCCAAAGCTACTCCATAGTCACATCAGGAGGAAAACAACAGTGAAAGAACAGGTAATGAAACTTTCAACAGGCGAGGACAGAAATACAGAGAATGACAAGGAGGTGTGTGAAGAACTCAAGAAGAGGTTCCAGGAGGTCTTCACAATAGAACAAGGTGAGGTCACTGTGCTAAGAGAAAGGGAAGTAAACCAGGCGGCCTTAGAAGGGCTCGAAATTACGAGTGAGGAGGTCAAGAGACACCTGCTGGATCTGGATGTTCGGAAGGCTGTTGGTCCAGACGGGATCTCACCATGGGTACTGAAAGGGTGTGCAGAGACACTTTGCTTGCCATTCTCCATAGTGTATAGTAGGTCACTGGACACGAGAGACCTACCAGATATATGGAAGACTGCTAATGTGGTCCCAGTATACAAAAAGGGTGACAAGCAAGAGGCACTGAACAACAGGCCAGTGTCCTTGATTTGAGTACCATGCAAGGTGATGGAGAAGATCGTGAGACGAAACCTAGTAACACATCTGGAGAGAAGGGACTTCGTGACAAATCGACAACATGGATTCAGGGAGGGTAAATCTTGCTTGACTGGCTAAATAGAATTCTACGACCAGGTGACAAAGTTTAAGCAAGAAAGAGAAGGCTGGGCGGACTGCATTTTCTTGGATTGTTGAAAAGCCTTTGACACAGTACCACATAAGAGGCTGGTACATAAGCTGGAGAGAAAGGCAGGTGTAGCTGGTAAGGTGCTCCAGTGGATAAGGGAGTACCTAAGCAATAGGAAGCAGAGAGTTACGGTGAGGGGGTGAGACCTCTGATTGGCGTGGTCACCAGTGGAGTCCCACAGGGCTCTGTACTCGGTCCTATCATGTTTCTGATATATGTCAATGATCTCCCGGAGGGTATAGAGTCCTCTCTCCCAATGTCTGCTGACGATGCTAAAATTATGAGAAGGATTAAGACAGAGGAGGACTGCTTGAGGCTTCAAGAAGACGTAGACAAGCTGAAGGAATGGTCGAACAAATGGTTGTTAGGTTTTAACCCAAGCAAATGTAATGTAATAAAGATAGGCGTAAGGAGCAAGAGGCCAGATACTAGGTATCATCTGGGAGATGAAATTCTTCATGAGTCAGTGAGAGAAAAAGACTTGGGGGGTTGACATCACGCCAGACCTGTCCCCTGCAGCCCATACCAAGAGGATAACATCATTGGCATATGCCAGGCTGGCCAACATAAGAACGGCATTTAGAAACTTATGTAAGGAATCATTCAGAACTTTGTATATAATATATGTCAAATCAATCCTGGAGTATGCAGCCACAGCATGGAGTCCATATCTAATCAAGGATAAGACCAACTGGAATAGGTTTCAAAGGTTTACCACCAGACTAGTACCCGAGCTGAGAGGTATGAGCTACGAGGAGAGGCTACAGGAAATAAACCTCACTTCGCTGGAAGACAGAAGAGTTAGGGGGGACATGATCACCACATTCAAGATTCTCAAGGAATTGATAGGGGTAGATAAAGACAGGCTATTTACCACAAGGGGCACACGCACTAGGGGACACAGGTGGAAACTGAGCGCCGAAATGAGCCACAGAGATATTAGAAGGAACATTTTTAGTGTCAGAGTGGTTGACAAATGGAATGCAGTGGTTGACAAATGGAAGTGATGTGGTGGAGGCTGACTCCATACACAGTTTCAAGTGTAGATATGATAGAGCCCAATAGGCTCAGGAACCTGTACACCTGTTGATTGACGGTTGAGAGGCGGGACCAAAGGGCCAGAGCTCAACCCCCGCAAGCACAATTAGGTGAGTACACACATACACACACTCAAACACACACACACACACACACACTCAAACACACACACACAAACACACACTTGTGCTGTGACCATCGTGTTGGGTGGACGTGGGGTTGGGAGCTCCTAGTTCACTAGTGGAGTGGGAGGGGTAATCAGACTACTTCGAAGTGAAAAAGTGTATACAAGTGAATTATAATATTTGGATTTTGACTAAAGCCATAAGGTAGTGAAAAAAAAGTGTAAGTAGCGTAATTGAAAATAGTTGTTGAAGCACTGTGGCAGTGTGCAGAGTCGAGCAGACTTGTGACCGACCGTGACCACACCTCCGGCAGCAACCCTTCCACCACCATGTGCGGAGACGCTTGGAGATTCACTCGCCTATTGTGTTAGCAGGACGGTAAGGTACTTGGAACCCCTGTGGGTAAGGTTGGATTATAGCAATGACTAGGTCAGGAAGGGCGTCTAGGTCCAACAGTATTATGATTGAAGAAAAGGATAGGTTTGTGAAGATGATTGGGAAATTTGTAGAGAAGAGGGATGTTTGGATAGATGATCTAATCCAGGGGATTAAAAGTGAGGTCTTTAATAAGATACAGGACGAGGTTCAAAGACTCAAACAAGAGTTTATGGATTATATTCAAGAGGAAATCAGGAAGAGCAGGGTAGAATGGAAAGGAGAAATAAATAGGCTTACAAACGAAATTGGCAGGAATAAGGGAAGCTTGGCAGGGAAAGCGGGAGTAGTGGGGGATGGAGTAGTGAGTGTGAGAGGGGTGGGAGTCAGCCAGGGCGGGGGGCGACCAGCATGACCCTGCACTGAGAAAGAGGTCAATCATAATCCATGGATTACTTGAAGACAAGGCGCCATCGAGGCAGGAAAGGATGGAGATTGAAGATTTGGAGCTACAGGGGATCTTGAGAGATATCAGAGCCCAGATAGCAGGAAATGATCCACTGGCGCCTAGGGCCATACAACTATAACAAGAAACGACCTGTCCTGGTACAGTTCACTAACGAAGAGGCAGTGGATTACATACTGCATCACAAACACTTACTCAGAGGTAGCAAAAACTACTACAACGTACATATTGACAAATTCATGACAAAAGAGGAACAGATAGCCCACAGTGCGAGCAAACCTCTACAATACAACCTCTTCCCATTTGAGCGTAGTTACACACCCCAGTGCTAACCCACCCCGTGCTAACCAGCTCACACCTGCTTCCCAGGTCACACCCTCCCCAAATCAGCCCTCCCTGCCCCTGCTTATCTCCACAACACCTCCCCTGACTCCTCTGACCCCATTGCATTCAAATTTATCTGCTTCATCCCACATTCCAAGGACCCCCTCATCCCCTCAACCCCCAAAACCCTCCCATCCCTCATTCCCTCAACCCCCAAAACCCTCCCATCCCTCATTCCCTCAACCCCCAAAACCCGCCCAGCCCTTGTCTGGTTGATATCTGGTTGATGGGGTTCTGGGAGTTCTTCTACTTCCCAAGCCCGGCCCGAGGCCAGGCTCGACTTGTGAGAGTTTGGTCCACCAGCCTGTTGCTTGGAGCAGCCCGCAGGCCCACATACCCACCGCAGCCCGGCTGATCCGGAACTTCTCTTAGAAAACAGTCCAGTTTTCTCTTGAAGATGTCCACGGTTGTTCCGGCAATATTTCTTATAGTCGCTGGGAGGACGTTAAACAACCGCGGACCTCTGATGTTTATACAGTGTTCTCTGATTGTGTCAATGGCACCGTTGCTCTTCACTGGTTCGCTTCTGCATTTTCTTCCATATCTTTCACTCCAGTATGTTGTTATTCTACTGTGTAGATTTGGGACCTGGCCTTCCAGTATTTTCCATGTGTATATTATTTGGTATCTCTCTCGTCTCCTTTCTAGAGAGTACATTTGGAGAGCTTTGAGACGATCCCAATAATTTAGGTGTTTTATCTCGTCTATGCGTGCTATATATGTTCTCTGTATTCCCTCTATTTCAGCAATCTCTCCTGTTTTGAAGGGGGAAGTCAGAACTGAGCAGTACTCAAGACGGGACAGCACGAGTGACTTGAAGAGTACAACCATTGTGATGGGATCCCTGGATTTGAAAGTTCTCGTAATCCATCCTATCATTTATCTGGCTGACGTAATATTTGGTTGGTTATGCTCCCTAAACGTTAGATCGTCGGACCTCATTATTACCAAATCCTTTACATGCTGTTTTCCTACTATGGGCAGATTCGATTGCTTTTTGTACCCTGTATTATGTTTCAGATCCTCATTTTTGCCATACCTGAGTACCTGAAATTTATCACTGTTAAAATCATGTTATTTTCTACTGCCCAATGGAAAACTTTGTTGACATCTGCTTGTAATTTTTCAATGTCTTCAGCACAGGTAATTTTCATGCTGATTTTTGTATCATCTGCAAAGGATGACACGAAGCTGTGACGTGAATGTTTGTCTATATCTGATATGAGCATAAGGAACAGTAGCGGTGCAAGGACTGTACCTTTAGGTACGGAGCTTTTAACTGCACTTGGACTCGATTTTATTTGATTGACTGTTACTCTTTGTGTTCTGTTCGACAAGAAATTGAGTATCCAGCATCGTACTTTACCAGTTATTCCCATTGACTTCATTTTGTGTGCTATCACCCCATAGTCACATTTGTCGAACGCCTTTGCAAAGTCTGTGTATAAAAACTCTGCATTTTGCTTTTCTTCTAGAGCTTCTGTGATTTTGTCATAGTGTTTGAGTAACTGTGACAAACAGGATCTGCCCGCTCTAAATCCATGTTGTCCTGGATTGTGTAGCTCATTATTTTCCATAAAACTAGAAATTTGATTCCTAATCACTTTTTCAAACACTTTTATTATGTGTGATATTAGTGCAACTGGCCTATAATTTTTTGCCAAGGCTTTCCTACCCCCCCATCCCATCTCTTGTGCAGAGGAGCTATATCTGCAGATTTAAGTGCAGCTGGTATCTCCCCTGTATCCAGGCTCTTTCTCCATATTACGCTGAGTGCTCGGCTATTGGTGCTTTACATTTCTTTATGAATATTGAATTCCATGAGTCAGGCCCAGGAGCTGAGTGCATGGGCATATTGTCAATTTCTCTTTCAAAGTCTTCCGAGTTCGTGCTAATATCCGTTATATTATCTGCAGCTTGAATGTCATTCATAGAGAAGCTGTCTGGGTCATCAACTTTCATGTTGTTTATTGGTGTGCTAAACATAGCCTCATACTGGCTTCTTAGAATTTCACTAATCTCTTTGTTGTCCTCTGTGTACATACCTTCATTTGTAATTAACGGTCCAATACTGGTCGGGGTTTTTTATTTTGATTTTGCGTATGTGAAAAAAATTTTGGGATTTTTCTTTATCTCTTGTATAGCTTTCTGTTCTTATTCCATTTCCTCAAATTCATATGATCGCTTCAACGTTTGTTCTATTTCTTCAATCTCCCTGCTTATGTTTATTTTCCTTTCTTGTGATAGTCATGTCTGCCGAAGCATTTCCGTTATTTTTTTCCTTCTCCTGTACAGTCGTCTGCGTTCTCTCTGTGGAGTGATCCTCTTTCTGACCCTTCTCACAGGCACGTGCTTCAAGCAGACTTTGTAAGCTTCAGCTGTCAGTTGAGCTATTCCCTGTGTAGGAGATTTGTCGCTTAAGACCGTCTCCTATTGAATGGTTGCAAGGTCTACATTTATTTTTTCCCAGTCGATCCTCTTATTGTTGAAATTGAATATATTGAATATTCCTTCTCGCTTGTTGGGTCTCTTAGACCTACTACCGTTATTTATGCTAGTTCGCACTTCAATGAGTTTATGGTCTGAGTATTTAGTATCTGATATTGTAATGTCTGATTAGTTCATCATTGTTTGTGAATAACAAGTCTAGTGTGTTTTTGTTCCTAGTTGGTTCTGTAATCTGTTGATCCTCTCTTCCCCTCAATCCCCAAAACCCACCCAGCCCTCACCCCTCCTCATCCCCTCTCCTTCCATGTGACCCCCTACCCTTGCGAGGGGGGACACATGGACCCCCGTGGGGGACGGGGGACCCCCACCTCTCCCTCTATTTCCCTCTTCCCCCCTTCTGCCCCAGTGCCCACACCTACCCCTGAGTTCCCCCTGACTAATACAACTTCCCTCCCTCTCTCACTATCCATGTTCCATCCGCCCCTATTCCCCCCCACCCCCCTCTATCCTTCTACCCCCTAACATCTCAACCTCTATCTGACGCTCAACCATACGCTACCTCTCAAACCCTCTATGCCTCTCAGACCCTCCCTAATCTTCAGACCCAGTATGCCCTTCCTACTGCTGACCTACCTACCCAGGCCCTATCCCAGGCCTTCCTACCTACCTTCCTAGATACCCATCCCCCATTCACCCCCAGACACCCCGCAGATCCCCCCAGCCCCCCATTCACCCCCAGACATCCCGCAGATCCCCCCCAGACTCCCAGAGAAAGGGCGAACTCTGGTACCAGAGTTTCCATGAAGAATCTCAAGGTTTGGTACACCAATGCTGATGGGGTATCTAATAAAGCAGAAAAGATAACAGAAAGAGTGAGTGAGGCAGATCCTGACATAGTTGCAATAGTGGAAACTAAAATAAATGACATGATCTGGGATGCAATCTTTCCAGAGGGCTACCAGGTGATAAGAAGAGAGAGGACACAGAGACAGGGAGGGGGAGTGGCACTCCTAATAAAGTGGAAATTGAAGTTAGAAGACCTGGGAAATCGGGTTACCAATGAGAGCACAAGCTTCATACATGGAACTCTGACTGCAGATGGGAGGAAGATTGTGATATTGGTAATCTACAATCCCCCACCAAACAGTAAAAGACCCAGGCAGGAGTATGATGACAACAACAAGGCATGCCTAGATGAACTGCAAAAGGCATCAACATTAGCTCACAGAATGAGAGCGAACCTGCTGGTCATCGGGGACCTAAATCATGGAGAGATAAATTGGGAAGCAAGGAATCCCCATGGAGGGGACGAAACATGGGGAGCAAAGTTAGTAGCTGTTATAGACAGGAATTTCCTAACACAATATGTAAAGGAAGACACAAGGGAAAGAAGAGGAGATGCACCGAGCCTATTAGACCTGATTTTCACCCAGAACGTAGAAGACATCGAGAATTTGGAGCATGAAATACCTCTAGGGGGCCAGCGACCATTGTGTCCTAGCCTTTGACTACATGATGGAATTCAAACTTGTAACCATGGGACAAGAGGTCTGGGAAAGGAGAGTTGACTACAGGAAAGGGGACTATAGGGGGATAAGGGACTATCTGGGAGAAGTGCAGTGGGAGGAAGAAATTATAGGAAAAACAGTCCAAGAGATGATGGACCTAGTCATACGAAAATGCCAGGAGGCCGAAGAGAGATTTATACCAACAGTAAAGGGAAAAAATAAGAGGGAATATAATAACCCATGGTTTAATAGACAGTGTCAGGAAGCAAAAATGGCCAGCAGGCGGGAGTGGAAGAAGTACAGAAGACAAAGGACAGAGGACAACAGGATCAGATGAAACAGATGCAACGATTACATTAACATAAGACGAACATCGGAAAGGAACTTTGAGAACGATATTGCAATCAAAGCGAAAAAGCAACCTAAGTTACTTCACAGCCATATAAGAAGAAAAATGTCGGTGAACGACCAAGTGACAAGACTAAGGAAAACAGAGGAGGCATATACTGAAAGTGACAAGGAAATCTACGAGGCACTGAATGCCAGTTTCCATGGAGTGTTCACAACCGAGCCTGAGCAGCTCCCATTGTTAGAAGAGATTACCTTAGATGAAAGACTATCAGATATAGAGGTAACAGCAGGGGAGGTAATGAAACAGTTGACAACACTGGATGCAAATAAAGCAGTTGGACCAGACAAAGTAGCACCGTGGATACTAAAAGAGGCAGCGCAGGCCCTCAGCGTGCTTCTGGCAATGATCTATAACGAGTCACTTATGTCGGGAGAATTGCCCAGTTGCTGGAAGAAGGCAAATGTACCGATTTTCAAGAAAAGCGATAGGAAGGAGGCACTTAACTATAGACCTGTATCACTGACAAGCATCCCCTGTAAAATACTTGAAAGAATAATTCGGCAACGACTGGTTGCACACCTGGAGAACGTTAGGTTTGTGAACAAACATCAACATGGGTTCCAGAAAGAGAAATCGTGCCTAACAAACCTCTTGCAATTCTATGATAAAATAACGAGGATAAGACAGGAGAGAGATGGTTAGACAGACTGTATATTTCTGGACTGCCAAAAAGCCTTTGAAACAGTACTGAACATGACACTGCTGTTTAAACTCGAGAGACGGGAGGGAGTGGGAGGAAAGGCCCTAGCATGGATAAGGAACTACCTAAGAGGAAGAAGCCAAAGAGTTACGGTAAGGGGCAAGAAGTCGGACTGGCAAACAGTAACGAGTGGAGTTCATCAAGGAAGGGTGCTGGGAGCCATTCTATTTCTAATATATGTTAACACCATGTTTACAGGCGTAGAGTCCTACTCTACGATGTTCGCGGATGACCCAAAGTTGATGAGAAGAGTTGTGACAGATGAGGATTGCAGGATCCTCCAAGAGGACCTGAACAGGTTGCAGAGATGGTCAGAGTTACTGGAGTTCAACACGGGCAAATGTAAAGTTATGGAAATGGGACTAGGAGATAGGAGACCAAAGGGACAGTACACAAAGAAGGAGAACTGCCTACCTGTGACGACGTGAGAAAGAGACCTGGGCATGGACGTATCACCTAATCTAACTCCTGAAGCACATATAAATAGGATAACGACTGCAGCGTACTCTATGCTGGCAAAAGTTAGAACATCATTCAGAAACCTAAGTAAGGAGGCATTTAGGGTGCTTTACACTGCCTACGTGAGGCCAGTCTGAGAGTATGCCGCCGCATCAAGGAGTCCCCATCTGAAGAAGCATATAAGGAAACTGAAAAAGGTTCAGAGGTTTGCAACGAGACTTGTTCCAGAGTTACGAGGGATAGGGTATGAGGAGACCTGAAGGAACTGTGTCTTACGACACTAGAAAGAAGAAGGGAGAGGGGGACATGATAGGAATGTATAAAATACTCAGTGGGATTGACAAAGTGGACAAAGACGAAATGTTCATACAAAATAGTAACAGAACATGGGGACATGGGTGGAAGCTGGAAACTCAGCTGAGTCACAGGGATGTTGGGAAATTTTCTTTTAGGGTAAGAGTAGTGGGAAAATGGAATGCACTTAAGGAACAGGTTGTGGAAGCAAATACTATTCATTATTTTAAAACTAGGTAAGATAGGGAAATAGGACCGTAGTCATTGCTGTAAACAACCGATGCTCGAAAGGTGGGATCCAAGAGTCAATGCTCGATCCAGCAAACACAAATAGGTGTACACACACACACACACACACACACACACACACACACACACACACACACACACACACACACACACACACACACACACACACACACACAGCTAATGGAAAGCTAATGGAATGCATTAGGAAGTGATGTGGTGGAGGCTGACTCCATACACAGTTTCAAGTGTAGATAT